>NC_043012.1:54695791-54878291 GCF_006345805.1 Octopus sinensis | reverse complement strand
AATTTTCCAGAGTCCCTTAAAATATGATTGTAGATACCCAGTTTATTATTTTGTTGTGTGAACTGCCAAAATCTTATATAGACCCCAGTTGAAAACCACTTGTTTAGTCGAACAAATTGGCCCCAAAATTATTTTTTAAGCTTGATACTTATCCTATCAGTCATTTTTGCTGAACTGCTAAGTTACAGGGATGTAAGCAAACTAACACTGGTTGTCAAAAGTGTATGTGTGGAGGGACAACAATAAACACACACACAGACATATGGGACGGGCTTTCTTACAGTTTCCATCTACCAAATTCACTCACAAGGCACTGGTAAGTTTCTTGCTAAAGTAGAAGACACAAGCTCAAGGCACCACTTGCTGAGACTGAACCCAAAGTCAAATGGTTGCAATATTAGTGTCTTACCTACCCAACCATGCTTACACCTTGTGTCAAATATGTCCTGGGGATCAAAGTATATGAGAATATTATGCTACCCTAAATTTGGTGAATTACATAAAAAACTTGAAGAAATTAATAAGGGCACCACCAGGTGTAGAGCCTGTCACCTAATTTGACACACAACATATTTTACTTAACATGTAGCCCTTACTACTTCAAATATATTAGGGAGCCTTTTAAATGAAATTTGATAGCTACGTATATGTGTTTTCCCCCCCTTTGAACTTAGTGGTTCAACAAAAGAGAACAATAAAATAAGTATCTCGCTTTAAAAAAAAAGGGTCCTTCATTGATTTGATTTTGTTTAGCAACAAAGGAATCTTATTCAGCAACACAAATTTTAAGCATAACTATATTAACATGTTAGTTAACAAGACATCTTTGTAGTTCTGTGAATCTTGAAACATAGGATTTTAAAAACACAGTCAATATTTTCTCACGCCTTTGGTGAGTACCGGCGAGCTAGTGTCAAAAATGCAACCTAGTTGTAATTTTGACACTAATTTGGACGAAATTCCACTAAGCATTTTGCTTGGCATGATAACAATTCTGCTAAATATTTCTTTCTACTATAGGAAAAAGGACTGAAATTTTTTTGTGGAGGGGATCCAGTCAATTATGTTGACCACAGTACTTAACTGGTACTTGTTTTATTGACCTTGAAAGGATAAAAGGTGAAATTAGCCTTGGCAAAATCTGAACTCAGAACATGAAACTTGAAAGGATGAAAGGTAAAGTCTACTTTGGGTACATTACTGTATTTAATGCACGAGGGAATTTAATGCCATAGGGAATGTAAATATGGTTTCTTCTTTTTTGCTTGGACACTGGCTTTTAACTATAGGTTTCCCTTATCTAAAAAGTAATTTTTAATGAAAAAAAAAAAAAAATTTTCTAAACGATGAACTTTTATCTTACCTTATATATTATATATTACTTATTTATATAATTCCTATATATATGTATTTTTATATATCTATATATTTATATATTACTTTATATTTTTACGTATTTATTATTCTAGGTGTTGTAATGTTTTTTAAAAAATATATATATTTCTTAATCGCTAAAGTATTAACTTTTAACCGTGATGAACTGTATTCACACATTTTTCTTGCATTTTCTTATATGCTTTTACTGATGAGTTATGTTTCATCTTCCGTGATTATTATACATGTATATTCTATGATTAAATGTTCGAGATATGAAATGTTACGTGGATGGTTTTGTATTTGTTTGTTCTGCAACCATAATTTAATGTGTATGTATGTATATATGTATGTATGTATATATGTATGTATGTATGTATGTATGTATGTATATACACACACACACACACACACATACATACACATATATGAATACACATATATACACACACACATATGATGACTTTTCAGTTTCTGTCTACCAAATTCACTCACAAGGCTTTGGCCTGAGGCTATAGTAGAAGTCACTTGTCCACGGTGCCACACAGCAGGACTGAACCTGGAATCATGCGGTTGAGATGCAAGCTTCTTACCACAGAGTAACACCTGTGTGTGTGTGTGCGTGTGTGTGTGCGTGCGTGTGTGTATATATATATCTATATATGATGGGCTTCTTTTAGTTTCCATGTACAAAATCCATTCACAAGCTTTGGTCAGCCTGTACTTATTGCAGAAGACACTGGCCCAAGGTACGATGTAGTGAACTGAACCTGGAACCATATGAAAGTAATTCATAAAATGCAGACCCTGCTTTCAATAAATTTGTATTTTATTTTTGTCACCTGCTTTTAACAATGGGCAAATCAATGAATATATACATTTGTTTACGTTCTTAAGAATCAAAAAAAGGTCTAGGAAGCTAAGTCAGCATGATATTGGCCTACTCACCAAAATGTTAAAGGTTTTTATCTTGCCAGCAAAACTTCCTTGTATGTACCATTGACAAATTTCATTTAACTTTCAATAGCCCACTTCACATAACTGCAAATAGATACCATGAAGATGCATATTTGACTGTCATAGGCATTTGAGCAGCAAGGTACAATACATAATTCACTAAAATACTAGAGGTTTGTAGCCAGTCAATGAAACCTTCGCTGTATGTACTATTGACAAATTTCATGTAACTCTTAATAGCTCTCTTTGCATAACGGTATATAAATGTCATGAAGGTGCATAGTTCTTTCTCACAGGGCTTTGAACAGCAGGATATAGAATAATTCATGAATGTTTAATTAACTTTTAATGTTGACCTCTGAACACGTTAACGCTTTTACTCTTTTATTTGTTTCAGTCATTTGACTGTGGCCATGCTGGAGCACCCACCGCCTTTAGTCGGGAAAATTGACCCCAGGACTTATTCTCTGTATGCCTAGTACTTATTCTATCGGTCTCTTTTGCCGAAACACTAAATTACGTAAACACTCCAGCATCGGTTGTCAAGTGATGTTGGGGGGGGGGGACACAGACACACAAACATATACAGACACACATACACACACACACACACACACACACACACACACATATATATATAAGACAGGCTTCTTTCAGTTTCTGTCTACCAAATCCACTCACAAGGCTTTGGTCGGCCTGAGGCTATAGTAGAAGACACTTGCCCAAGGTGCCACGCAGTGGGACTGAACCCGGAACCATGTTGTTCGTAGGCAAGCTACTTACCACACAGCCACTTCTACGCCTAGAGTAAAAAAAAAAAAAAAAACCTGCTGCATGCTGTTGTTATGTTCAGAAAGAGAGAGACAATTAAAAGCATAACAACACATGTGCAAGCAAACACACACAAACACACGCAAACATGCATGCACACAAAATTCATTACATATATCCATATCGCACGGCAACACCTCGCAGGAATTGCAGCGGATAAAAAGAAAAAGAAAAAAAAAAAGGAAGACACGTGTTCCTGAAGACAATAATTTATAGCTCAGGTAGCTTTGTGTCTAAGTCAAAAATCAATAATTTATGGCAAGAACTAGGTAAACTGTGTCAAGGGGAGTTACGTGTAGTATTACACACTGTTTACTGTAGGAAGGGTTCCATCCATAAAAGAATTATCAGGAGTCTAGCACCATATTTGTGTCATAGTATTGCATAATTTACCATGTCTCCACCATCCACAGTTAAATATATCAGTTTTGTACATAATGATAATAAGCATGAGTTGATTTAAGAGGGAAAATGAACATACTGGTTGCATCTTTATATCTAGAAAGTTAAATATGGCTTGAAAATATTAAAAAATGATTTTTTGTCTTTAATCCATTGTCTTTTTATTTGTTTCAGTTGTCGGATTACGGCCATGCTGGGGCACTGCCTCGAAGAGCTTAGTCAAACAAATCAATCCCAGTATTTATATATATAATAATAGATAATAATTATCAGGAGTCTAGCACCATATTTGTGTCACAGTACTGCATAATTAAACATACTGGTTAATTTAACATACTACTACTATAATCATTTCTTAAATATAGCCACGAAACACGTGTCGTTATTCTACAAATTATATACATTTTTATTACTATTTTTTTTTGCAATTTACTTAATCATTGACATTTTATTGTTATTTTAATTTTAATATTTTTATTATATGTAATTTTCTAGATGGTGTAATTTAATTGTTCATTTTGAATTGATAAAAGGTGGGGTTTTTTTCTAATTTTTTATATATAATAATAAATATATAAATATATGCATATATGGGTACAAGACATAAAAAAAACGTGGAACACAATGAGAAACGAAAACATAAAGACCAAAACATAGAAACAAACTTTTTTTTCAAACAATGAAATAAACAGAGAAATGAGACATACAACACAAAGAATATTCCCCTTCTTCAGTTGTCCCTGTTTCATCTACTCCGCGTTCCGAAGGTAAGGACAAGTAAGTTTTATATATATATATATTTTCAGATGAATATGGTACTCAAGTTAAAGGCACCAGAATTTTGTATGGTATTATCCATGTAAATCAAATGGGGTGATTATAATCAAAATAAGCACAAAGATAGCCAAGGTAGTGTAGTACAATTGTTTCATGCTACTTCATTTTATTAAACATTGTAAGTATTACATCAGTTTTAAAACGTCGAGCAATCTTCAGCCACATATAGAATTTTTCAAATAAACTGACAATGCACATTCTTATACATTTGCCAAAGAGGGTAGATATATAGACAGAGAGGTTAATTTTATCATTAAGAACATGATGGTAGTATGTTCATTCTCCATCTGTAGATTTTACCACTAAGTTCACTTTGTTATTTAGATCTATCAGTGCGGAGGGGGTTTTTCATTCTTGGTTGAATGGAGACAAACAAGAATTTTTTTCTATTTATAGATAGAGGAAGGGGTAGTACAAATGTCAAACCATAAATCCATCCTTCTCTCTCTCTCTTTCGGAGAGGCACTGAGCAGTTATACGCACACATACACACACGGCAGTAACTTCCACCGACCGAATTCAATCACAAAGCTCCGGTCGGCTCAGGGCTATAGTGGAAGACACCTACCCAAAGTGCCACGCAGTGGGACTGAACCCGAAACCATGTAGCTAGGAAGCAAGCTCCCTAACCACACAGCCATGCCCGGGGAATTTAGTTCAGACATATTTGAATGTATTATAGCAAAAAACTAGTAGGCTGAAGTTTTAATTGAAAAATTCTATATGTGGCTGAAGATTGCTCGACATTTTAAAACTGATGTAATACTTACATTGTTTAATAAAATGAAGTAGCATGAAACAATTGTACTACACTACCTTGGATATCTTTGTTGCTTATTTTGACTATATATATATATATATATATATATATATATATTAAATCCTGGTACTATCAGCCTCCTTTTGCCAAACCACTAAGTTAAGAGGATGTAAACCATCCAATACAAATTGCTGGCAAGTGGTGGTGGGGGACAATCACAAAGACACACACACATAGATATATGCATACAATATCGGTGCCATATCATGTTAAAAGGCAAAGAAAACACGTATACATATAACAGTGGAGGGAACCTGTGGAAGAGGTAGACCTAGGAAGACACGGGATGAGGTGGTGAAGCACAACCTTTGAACATTAGACCTCAGAGAGGCAATGACAAGCAACAGAAACCTTTGGAGATATGCTGTGCTTGAGAAGACCTGGCAAGTCAAGTGCGATTGTAATTGCGACTGATACCAGTGTCGCATAACTGGCCTATTTAAAAGCACCTTTCAATTGTCGGGCAATATGCTATGCTGGTGAAGACCTGTTGAACCAAGTGAAATCGTAGTTGTGGCCGATGCCAGTGCCACCTGACTGGTAGCCGTGCCAGAGGCACGTAAAAAGTACCATTCCAGTGTGGCCAATGCCAGTGCCACCTGACTGGCTCCCATGAAAAGCACCCACTACGCACTCAGAGTGATTGGCATAAGGAAGAGCATCCATCAATAGAAACCTTGCCAAATCAGACTGGAGCCTGGTGCAGCCTTCTGGCTTGCCAGTCCTCATCAAATCGTCCAAACCATGCCAACATGGGAAGCAGACATTAAATGATGACGATGATGATATACAGGCATACCTTGTTTTACATAACCCCGATTTATGAAACCTCATCTTTATGAATTATAGATGGAAAATGAGCATCACTTTCGGTCTGTCAGCACCTGTTACCTCAAGCAATTACCTGCAATTGCTTTTTGCATTTGAAGTGTGTCAGTGCCTGCCCACCTCCCTTCATGTTAGCTCGCATTTCATCTTCCTTCGTTCCGTTCATCTTTTTTCATTTTTTATTTTTTACGCATCTTTAATTTTTTGAATACCCTCGTCATGGTTTCAAAAAGAAAGAATTCTGGCATGCAAGGATAAGATGAAACATAAAGCAATTTACTTTAGAAATAAAATACAAATTGATTAAACAACACTAAAAAGGTGCAACTGTTAAAGATTTATCAAAAACAATTTGATATGGCTCCTTCATGTGTGTGTACCATCTTGAAGCAAAAGGAAGATGATTTAAATACAGTTAAAGGAAGTTATGCTCTAAATTCAACTTAGTTACGAAGAAAAGATAACGAAAATTTTATTTCAGGCACAGAAAAACTTTTGACAGCTTGGATTAACAATCAAATTCATAGACTTCATATGCCACTTAGTCAGGTTATATTTCGAGGACAATTAGATGGATCAAATGAAACATTTGTAGCAAGCAATGGTTGCTAAAATTGTTTCAAAAAAACCCAGCAAATCTACACAATGTGAAGATCCATGAGAATCAAATCTAACGCAGATCAAAAAGCTGCAGAAACTTTTCCTCGCCAATTAGAAGATCCGATTGAAGAAGAAGGTTTTATACCGTCTCAAATATTTAATGTGGATGAGATGAGGCTATTTTGGAAATGAATGCCTTCAAGGAGTTTCACTGTGAGAGAAGAACCTTCAACATCAGGATTCAAAGATGCAAAAGATAGGATAATGTTGCTTCTGGGAGGAAATTGTGAAGGGGGCTGCAAACTCAAGCCCATGCTTATTTATCGATCTGGAAACCCCGTGCTTTAAAAGGAATTAATAAGACGAAGCTTCCTGCAATCTGAAAGCATAACAAAAAAGCTTGGGTGACAATAACTCTATTTGAAGATTGATTTTCTAATCACTTTGTTCCCAAAGTAGAAAAATATTGTAAGGATGAAAAAATTCCTTTCAAGATTCTTTTGATTATGGATCATATCCCCAGTCGTGCTGCATTTTTAAAGCATCACCATCAAAATATTAATGTTGTTTTTTACCTCCCCATACAACATCATTATTGCAGCCTATGGATCATGGAGCCATTTCATCGTTTAAATCGTACTATCTCCATTTCACCTTTGGAAGACTCGGCAGATTGATAAAGAAAATTGTCCTACGATTCAATAATTTCGGAAGAGTTTCAACATCCTTGATGCAATAAAAGTGATAAAGAAAGCATGGGATAAAATCACCGCAAGGAACATGAAAGGAATTTGGAAAAATCTCTGCACCAAATTAATTGACAATTTTCAAGGATTTGATAACCTTCATGAAGGTCTTCAAACACAAACTGACACGATCATAAACATTGCGAAGGAATTAAACTTTGAAACTTTGAAATTTCACCTGAAGATGTTAAAGAAGTTCTTTATGCTGACAGTGATGAAATCACAAATGGAGAATTGCTAGAAATGGAAAAGTTTGAACGTGAAGAAGAAAATGAAGAATCGCCTGAAAGATGCTTCTCTGCAAAAATGCTAAATGAACATGAAATCTACCATAAAACGAAAAAGAAATCTTTTCAACAAACAACTTCAGATAATTTTTTAATAAAGAAAACTAATGCGGACCAAACAGCAAAACAAGAAGAAACTCAACAAAAGGAATTGACGTGCGCTCAAGAGGCACCAGTGACAGAAGACACGATAGATAGGAATTAAATTTCATGAGCTGAATTGTTTTGTTTTATATATGTTTTTCTATTTTTTTCATTCTGTAGTTTGTGATTTAACAAAAAAATTATACTCTTGAATATTGCTATTTTTATCTTAACCATTTTTTTTTTCAATTTCAGAAAGTTTAAGAATTGACTTCCTTAGCAGGAACCAATTAGACGAATATTCATTGTTTTCTATGGACAATAATACCCCACTATATGAATTTTTCATTTTACAAATCTAGTCATTTGTAAACATGGAGTCTACTTGTATATAGATGCACAAATATATATACATATATACACATACACAAATATATACATATATACACATACACAATATATATACATATATACACATACACAAATATATACACATATATACACATACACAAATATATACATATATATATATATATATATATATACACACACACACACACAAGCACACATATAGTTCGCTTAGGCATAGAGATACTAAAAACCTGGTGTCAGAACTCAGTATACATACGCTTCAGAAAAAAGCATTAGTCAAGTACAAAGTGTAATAAGAGGTTATATAAATGACAAGGGAATAGGAAATTATGGCCTGAACTTCATTAGCTGACTGCTGTTTCTTCTATAAGGTGAAATGCACTCATAGTAGAGTATTGCTTCATAGCTTCATCAGAGCTTCAAAAACAAATCTCCCAATAAAGCTATAAAGTGATACACAAGCATTCAACTATAAGCACATTGCATATAGAAGCAAAAACGGCTGTAAGCAATTGAAGTCCATCACATAATTTCTAGTTTCCATGTCATTTACTTACACACATACACACGATGGCTTACACACAGTTTCTATCAACGTAATTTACTTACAAGGAATCTGTTGGCTCTGAGCTACAGTAGAAAACACTTGCCCAAGGTAACACACACAGTGGAACAAAACTCAAAACCATATGGTTGTAAAGAGAGCTTCCTAACAACAAAAATATTTCACTGGAATAAATCGAAATATTATTTGTCCTTCAGACAATACAGAAGATCAGACGTTTGCCCTTGAGAACTTTTATTGTATAATATGTCAAAGAATTACAATAAAATAAAAAAAATAATAAAAATTCATGCTTGAAAGAATTGCAAAGAATTAAAAGAAAAGGTCTAAAGCAAAGGTTCTTAACCATTTTTTTTTTCATCTATGAACCCCTCTTTGAATACTATTTTATTTTTGTAGACCCGATAGCCATTTGATGTTTACAAACAAGATTTATAGATATCTTCTTTCAAAATTCCCATTTTGCTTTTCACACATTAACTTGTGTAGGTTGAACTATGTAAAACAGAACAAAAATAAACCTATTTCTTGCAACAAATACATCTAAAGCAAAATTCTTTCAGGGAACCCTTAAAATAATATTGCAGATTTTCAGTTTACTATTTTGCTTGCTTGGACCCACAAAAATCTTATATGGAACCCTAAGTGTCATATAGACCCCGGTCTAAGGGGTCAGTGAGATAAAAACCAAAGTGACAATTGATAACAGACATTACAAACAATACAAAAAAATCTAGCAATATCTTGAATGTAGCTTGGTTAAGAACCCTACATCATACTGCAGTATGAGTCATTTATGTGTGTATGTGTGCGTACACACATGTGCACATGCATATATATATATATATATATGCATGTGAAGGCGCATGGCTCAGTGGTTAGAGCGTCGAGCTTACGATCGTGAGGTTGTGAGCTCGAATCCCGGACCGGGCTGCGTGTTGTGTTCTTGAGCAAGGCACTTTATTTCACGTTGCTCCAGTTCACTCAGCTGTAGAAATGAGTTGCGACGTCACTGGTGCCAAGCTGTATCGACCTTTGTCTTTCCCTTGGATAACACTGGTCTTCCATAAACAACCTCGCCCGGACTTGTGTCTAGGAGGGTAACTTTCTAGGTGCAATCCCATGGTCTGTGTCGTGACCGAAGGGGGTCTCCGAATATATATATGTATATACATACATACACATACATACATATTATTATTATTATTATCATCATCATCATCACCAAGTGAAGGTGGTGAGCTGGCAGAATTGTTAGCACGCCAGGCAAAATGCTTAGCAATATTTGGTCTGCTGCAACATTCTGAGTTCAAATTCTGCCGAGGTTGACTTTGCTTTTCATTCTTTTGGTGTTGATAAATTAAGAACCAGTGAAACACTGGGGTCGATATATTCGACAAGTCTTCTTCCTCCTAAATTTCAGGCTTTGTGTCTCCGTTAGAAAGGATTATTATCATTATTATTATTATTATTATTATTAGTGTTCAGGTCACTGCTTGGGATCGAACTCGGAATCTTGGAGTTAGTAGCCCGCACTCTTATCCATTATGCCATATGCCCGTGAGCATATGGCGTAGTGGTTAAAAGCGTGGGGCTACTTATCGGTTGACAACCAATGTTCATGTGTTTCAGCAGAAGAGATCGATTGAATAAGTACTAGGCTTACAAAGAATAAGTACTGGGGTTGATTTCTTCAACTAAAACCCTTTAAGACGGTGCTCCACCATGGCCACATTCAAATGAGTAAAAGAATAAAAGAAGAAACCATTTCCAGCATCCAAAATACACTCTCTATTCAAATTTCTCTCCAAAAGATGGTGTCAGTGCATACATAAGACTTCACCCTCTCTGCCCATCACTTCTCTCACCTGGATTTCAACACAATGACTTGTAATTACACTGGCTCAAAGTCTATCTCTTTCATTCCCCCAAATACATTTTCCTGCTCTATTTCCGTCTCTGAACTCCTCAAACCACCAACAAGTCTTACATATATTCCCCCCCATGATTAAACATGGCGCAGGAGTGGCTGTGTGGTAAGTAGCTTGCTAACCAACCACATGGTTCCGGGTTCAGTCCCACTGCGTGGCATCTTGGGCAAGTGTTTTCTGCTATAGCCCCGGGCCGACCAATGCCTTGTGAGTGGATTTGGTAGACGGAAACTGAAAGAAGCCTGTCGTATATATGTATATATATATAAGTGTGTGTGTGCATGTTTGTGTGTCTGTGTTTGTCCCCCTAGCATTGCTTGACAACCGATGCTGGTGTGTTTACGTCCCCGTCACTTAGCGGTTCGGCAAAAGAGACCGATAGAATAAGTACTGGGCTTACAAAGAATAAGTCCTGGGGTCAATTTGCTCAACTAAAGGCGGTGCTCCAGCATGGCCGCAGTCAAATGACTGAAACAAGTAAAAGAGTAAACATGTTTTTCATGGAAGGTTGAAAACGAATTATACCACTTGTATGACAATGACACACCTTTACAATTATAAAACAATGTCAGGTAAGACAACGGGGCTCATACACACAAACACACACACAAGACAATGAAATCAGTTGTTTAACTTGTTTTAGTAATTCTTTAGCATTTTAATTCTCTAAGTTTTTAATTCTCACCCATTAATTTATTTTTTTATTAATGTACCCTCTATTTATTAATGTATTTTTCATATATACTCTTTTACTTGTTTCAGTCATGTGACTGTGGCCATGCTGGAGCACCGCCTTTAGTCAAGCAAATCGACTTACTTTTTGTAAGCCTAGTACTTATTCTATTGGTCTCTTTTGCCGAACCGCTAAGTTACAGGGATGTAAACACACCAACATCAGTTGTCAAGCGATGTTGGGCGGGGGACAAATACAGACATACAAACACACACACACATATATATACATATACATATATACGACAGGCTTCTTTCAGTTTCCGTCTACCAAATCCACTCACAAGGCTTTGGTCGGTCCGAGGCTATAGTTGCTATAGGTGCCACACAGCGGGACTGAACCCGGAACCATGTGGTTCATAAGCAAGCTACTTACCACACAGCCACTCCTACGCCTATAAATATTTTTTTTACTCGTTTAATTTCCAGTTGCTTCTTTCTTTATGTTTCGTTACAGGTACTGAAATTCTCTTATTATCATCTTAGCTCAGATTTGAAGTATATTTTTTTTTTCTGAACAGATTACAGTATCTTACAGTTAGGAAAAAAATTACAGTCTATCTTTCTCATAGAAACTTTAACTAAACAGCCTGTCTTCCATACAGCAGCCTGTTTCTTTAGCCATTAGTGGTCAATAATATGAGTGACCTCAATAATAATGTACTTTTGATACAGCCTAAAAACACAAGCACTTTATCTTCTTTATGGAGGTCAGTAAAAGTTTAACTACAATAGGAATTCCTACCATATCAGATTTCAATACTACTACTTTATTTTTCCTAAGTAGAGGTACTTTCCCTCACTCTCCAGGCAGGTTACTGCTGGTCAATTTTGAGATAGTTTACTACTGTGACATGTTGGCTTCTGTTCTCTTTTCCTAGCAGTGTGATTGCTTTGAGAAAGATATACTGAGTACTTTTTTCCCCCTAAATCTATGTAATGCTGCTATGAATTAAATGTGGACGGATGAATGTGCAGAACTAATGCAACACGGAATTATCTGAAACACACCTAAGCAAATTGTAAATTGTAAAATACGAATTAAAAATGTATAATTCCCCATTCTCCATTCTATAGGCGCAGGAGTGGCTGTGTGGTAAGTAGCTTGTTTACCAACCACATGGTTCCGGGTTCAGTCCCACTGCATGGCACCTTGGGCAAGTGTCTTCTACTATAACCTCGGGCCGACCAAAGCCTTGTGAGTGGATTTGGTAGACGGAAACTGAAAGAAACTCGTCGTATATATGTATATATGTGTGCGTATATGTTTGTGTGTCCGTGTTTGTGCCCCTAGCATTGCTTGACAACCGATGCTGGTGTGTTTATGTCCCCGTCACTTAGCAGTTCGGCAAAAAAGAACCGATAGAATAAGTATTAGGCTTACAAAGAATAAGTCCCGGAGTCAATTTGCTCAACTAAAGGCTGTGCTCCAGCATGGCCGCAGTCAAATGACTGAAACAAGTAAAAGAGAGTTTGTATTTTATATAATTGATTAAAGAAGCAGAAAGGATCCATATAGGATGACTCCTTTAACTCACAAGAAAGTATATATATATCAAAGATCAAAAGAAAAACAAACATGACGACTAACCTGCAGGCCTGCAACAGACGAAATTGGTCTGATAATGAAATTGATGTCTTAATTAACTCTTGGTTCTCTCTTTCCCAAACAGAAAATTTAAATGCTTTGTGTTTGAATGAGATTGCCGAAAAAACATCGCAAATAATCAACACACGATCCGTTAAACAGATTCGTAGCAAACTGAAGCATATCGAAGACTCTTTCAAACTAACTAAAGGCCATTTTGAAAAACTTCTTTATATTTTCACTATTCAAGAACAGCAACAGCTAGAAAATCAACAACAACAACAACAGAATGAGCCACTCCTAGGTCCCAGCATAATAGCTGACCCTAACAACCGCTCTCACAGCAACCACCACAATTATCATCATCATCATCATCACCATCACTGCCACCATCGTCTTCTATCACCAAAAATGCTACTAATAAAAAACCAAATAAGAAACCACTGCTCTCTTCCCCCACATCGCCACCTCAATACTACTGCAGTAACAAAAACCTAAAAAAAACATATGAAGCAGAATGCACCCGCCCCAAAATATGCCGTTATTCACTGCGTCAGAGGCTCTGCACAAGTAGTGACTGCATCTTCACACATCTACCTGGCACTAGACGCACTACCGGCCAAGGCCAAAGCACGCATCCCACAATAACATCAACACCACCAAATAGTAAATCGAAAGTCAAAACACACAACTCAGAGTCCCAAAATCTGCCGGTATTCCCAACGTGAGAGAATATGTCTGCTGAGTGACTGTCCCTTCACTCATCTTCCAGGGACCCGACGCACAAACAGAAACGGGGCTTCAAGCCAACACACAAACCAGAGTAAAAATAAAAATAAAAACACACCATGCTGCAGTAATGCTGGTCCAGTCTTTTCACGAAGACACAAAAACAACAACAACAAAAGCGGAAACTACAACCCTATCCAACAGTGCAACCACACCTCCAGCCAAAAACTGCTCCCCAAGCAGGAAAATTCTTTTTTAGCCATGTTGAACATGGCAAAAGAGATACACAAAAACATTCTAGCCATCACTCAACACCATCCTATGCTATTATCCCAGTGCACCAATTCCCCACATTGCTGTCACTAACACACAAAAAAAATCCAAGCCCCCTGCAACAGTCAAAACCAGCCACTACACTAACCTCCACATTTCTACTCAATGCACAAGGTGTCAGCCCTTCCATCAATGCACAAAAATGGAAGGTCCAATTCATTGAAGACTGGGTTGGTAACCATTCACACCACATCCCTTTCTTCATTCTCACTGAGACCCACCTTGACAACTCCCACTTGGAAGCCGAAGTGAGAGTGAAGAATTTCACAACCATCCGCGCGGATCGTATCGGCAGGAGGAAGGGTGGAACTGCCATTTTCCTGCATGATTCGTTTACGGCAGATGGAAATAGCATATTTTCCAACGGCTACTGTGAATCAGTCACCGTGCACAACAAAGCCAATGACCTGACAGTAGTTGGGCTCTATAGGCCACCCCAAACACCCATACTGCGCTTTAAAGAATGCCTCAACAGCATTAAGTGCTTTATTCAACAGTGCCATTCTAGCAACCTACTCATGATGGGAGACTTCAATCTACCCTGTGTTGACTGGACTACAAACTGTTTGAAACCAAGCACTCCTGCCTCAACCGCTGACAAAGAAGCAGTAGAGTCACTTTTCGACTTTATGAATGAGTTTTTCTTGTCCCAACTTGTCCTTGCACCAACAAGACATCAGAAGAACATTTTGGACCTAGTGTTTAGTAACCACACTAACACTATACATAACATTACAGTAGAAAAAACCCTTCTTTCAGACCATGACATGGTTCTCTGTAACATGAAATTCCACCAGCCGAAAGCTAATCCTAGTGACCTCCCTCCAGCCCACCCATTTGATAACATGGATCTCCATAATGCCAACTGGGTTGCAATCAAGAACGAGCTATCACATGTTGACTGGTTCTTTACACATACACAGATCTCCACCAACAATAAAACATCTTGGCAGATCTTTGTAGACACCATCACAATCATATGTGCAAAACACTCCCCACCAAGACCTGTGAACAAAAAGTGCAGAATCCCCCAAAACAGAAAAACTATTATCAGAAAAATAAAAAGAACAAACTAAAATACTGCCAACAGCAATGAAGACCCTAATCAATAACCAAAGATCAGTTGAGGAGAAGTGGGCCATTGAAAAAATCAAACTCAACCCTAAAGTGTTCTTTTCATTTGCGAGGAAACACAGGGTCACTGTCTCCACTGTTGGCCCTCTAATTGATGAAAATGGCACTCTCCAAGATAATGCCAAATCCATGGCCGAGATACTGCAGAAACAATACTGCTCTGTTTTCAGCAATCCTGATATGGCCGATCTGGGCTGTATCAGTGATGTCAACCCCCAACACACTATATCGGACATAACGTTTGGTGCCCCTGATGTCTTAGCATCGATAAACGAAATAAAACACAATTCAGCAGTAGGCCCCGATAGGTTCCCTGCTTGTGTCCTGAAGGTGTGTCGACACCAACTTGCATCTCCCCTTGCTAATCTGTGGAGAAACTCACTAGATGCTGGCTATATTCCTAAAAACTTTCTATCCCAGTTTTCAAAAAAGGAAACAAGTCCCTTGCAGTGAACTACCGTCCGATCTCACTCACCTCTCATATCATCAAGGTATTTGAGAGGGTGGTGAGATCTCGAATAACCCAATTTCTGGAAAGCAACAGACGGCTGATCTCTAACCAACATGAGTTCCGTAATGGAAGGGACTGCCTAACGCAGCTCCTGCATCACTTTGATGACATTTTGAGAGCTTTGGGAGGGAGCTCCAACACCGATGTCATCTACCTTGATTTCAGCAAGGCCTTAGACAGGGTTGATCACAAGATCCTATTGAAAAAACTATCCAACATTGGTGTCTCTGGAAAGTTACTGAAATGGATCAAGTGTTTCCTGACAGACAGATCTCAACATGTTGTAGTTGAAGGAGTAAAATCAAGCCCAGCTAAAGTCAGTAGTGGCGTTCCGCAAGGCACTGTGCTGGGCCCACTTCTTTTCATCATCTACATTAATGACATTAATGACATCATCAAGCACAGCAACATAAAAATCTTTGCAGATGATTCCAAGCTCCAGAAGGTCATAAATGAGGCGAGTGACCGGACATGCCTTCAGTCAGATCTACTGGCTGTTATCCAATGGGCAGAAAAGAACAATATGCTGCTGAACGAGGATAAATTCGAGTTAATCCACTTTGGAAAAGAGGATGCCCTGAAACTCCCATACTCCCTTCCTTCAGGTGAAACTCTCATGGCATCCAACAACATCAGAGACTTGGGAGTAATTGTGGACAACAACATAAGCTGGGCCACTCATATAAACACCAAAGTTGACATGGCCCGCAGAATGTATTCCTGGATTCTCAGAACTTTCCAGTCGAGAGATATCCACACCATTATCCTTCTCTTCTCCACTTTTGCCCGACCCCACCTTGAATACTGTTGTCCACTGTGGTCTCCCCACACAAAACAAAGTATCATAAAAGTTGAAGCACCTCAAAGGGCAATCACAAAAAAGATAGATGGCATGACAGGCCTTGACTATTGCGGTCGACTAGAAAAGCTAAAACTTTATTCTCTCCAACGTCACCGTGAGCGCTACATCATGATGTGGAAAATATTCCATCAGTATTGCCCAAATGATGTTGGCATCACCTTTAAGGTACATCCAAGGCTTGGGCCCTGTGCCATCCGTCCACAACAAAAATCGCACTCTCATCTCATAACAACAATACGGCACAATTATTTCACCTCAATTGGCCCCGCTCTCTTTAACATTACACCAAAACACATTAAAACAGAAACAGACCCTACAGGGTTCAAGAAGTCTTTGGACAGATTCCTTCAAGAAATCCCGGATAAACCCCCTACACCCGGTTATGTCTCTGTAAACAATAACTCTCTACTTGAGTGGGCCATAGTGCCCAAATTCTGATTTGAAAGACTTCACCAGGTGGTGCTATTAAGTTAGACATGGCCTGGGCCAATAATGGTCGAAACCTATCAAAGTATCAAAGTATATATATATATATATATATATATACTTTGATATATATATATATACTGTTCTGTAATGGTAAGATAAAAAAAAAAACTATCTGGTGAGAGAAAAATATTGTTTAGGCATGGCTATGTGGTAAGAAGCTTGCTTCCCAACCACATGGTTCCAAGTTCAGTTCCACAGTGTGGCAACTTGATCAAGTGTCTTTTACAACAGCTTTGGGCCGACCAAAGCCTTGAGAGTGGATTTAGTAGATGGAAGCTGAAAGAAGTCCGTCATGTGTGTGTGTGCGCGTATGTCTTTGTGTCTGCCCTCGCATAATCACTTGACGACCAGTGTTGGTGTGTCTACATCCCCATAACTTAAGCGGTTCAGCAAAGAGACCAGTAGAATAAGTAAGTACTAGGCTTAAAAACAAGTCCTGCAATTGAATTGTTCAACAAAAACACTTCGAGGCGGTGCTCCAGCATGGCTACAGTCAAATGACTGAAACAAGTAAAAGAATAAAAAGAGTAATGTATTTTTATGAGCTACTAAGTTTCGTGCGATGGAGCTAACTCAGACAGCATTTTATAACAGGTCTGGTGCTTTCACTCAATCCTCCAGAGGAACGCACACAAAGGCTTCTTTTCAGTTGCTTTCTGGTAAATCAACACACACGGCTATAACAGAATTTTTGGGAAGGAGAAATTTACCTCTAGTACTTAGCTGGTTCTTTATTTTACCAAGTATGGCTCAGTGGTTGGAATGTCAGACTCACAATCATGAGGTAGTGAGTTCAATTCTTGGATCCGGGTGTGTGTTATGTTCTTGAGCAAGACACTTTATTTCACGTTGCTCCAGTTCACTCAACTGTAGAAATGAGCTGTGGCATCACTGGTGCCAAGCTGTATCAGCCTTTGCCTTTCCTTTGGATAACGTCAGAGGTGTATAGAGAGGAGGCCAGTATGCATGAGCGACTGTTGGTCTTCCATAAACAACCTTTCCCGGACATGTGCCACAGAGGGGAACTTTCTAGGATCAATCCCATGGTTGTTCATGACCAAAGAGGGTCTCCTTGGGTAACACTGGTGGTGTGGAGAGGGGAGGCTAGTATGCATGGATGACTGCTAGTTGCCCATAAAACAACTTTGCCCAGATTGTGCCATAGCTGGGGAGCTTTCTAGGTGCAATCCCATGGTCATTCATGACCAAAGGGGGTCTTTAACCCTTAAGCCTTTATTTTACCAACCCCAAAACGACAGGAGGGAAAATTGATCTCAGCAGGATTTGAACTCACAATAAAAAGAATGTTAACTAAGTGCTATGAGGCATTTTGCCTGATGCTATAATGATTCTGCTAATCTGCCATTTAAGTGGATGATGAGGACAAGAACAACGACTATGATAATGATGATGATGATGGTAGTAGGGATGATAACTAGGTCTAAAATGATAGTGATGGTGATGACAGTGGATGTTGAGAGCATCATCATCATCATCATCATCATTTAACGTTCGCTTTCTATGCTAGCATGGGTTGGACGATTTGACTGAAGACTGACGAACCAGATGGCTGCACCAGGTTCCAATCTGATCTGGCAGAGTTTCTACAGCTCGATGCCCTTCCTAACACCAACCACTCCAAGAGTGTAGTGGGTGCTTTTACGTGCGAGGGCCTGTCAGGCAGTACTGGCAACAGCCACACTCAAGTGGCGTTTTTTACATGCCACCTGCACAGGAGCCAGTCCAGCGGCACTGGCAACAACCTTGCTCAAATGTTTTCACGTGCCACTGGCAGACGTGCCAGTAAGGTGACACTACTAACAATCACATTTGAATGGTGCTTAGCACGGAAGGCAGTCAGCTGCTCTGGCAGCGGACCAAGCTCAGATAATGCTGGTACTGATGATGATGGTGGTAGTGGAAGTGAGGGGAATAATGATGATGATGCTGGTGGTAGAGGGTGATAACATCCATGGTATGATGAGGAAGAACGGATGGAGCAGAAAATGAATATCATGGTAATGGTGAAAATACTATTGAATAATGTTAATGAAGTGGTGGTGATAGCAGAGGTGGTGGTGGTGGCGGCAACAGCAACAGCAGCAGCAGTAGTAGTAGTAGTAGTAGTAGTAGTAGTCATACCTTGATATACTGTGAAAACAGGACATATTGAAGATGTCTTAATATTATAAAAGACGATGGACTCTTCAATCAAGGAATATAATTTCTCAGCCATTAATTTTCCAACCATTAATCAACACCTTCAAAGTGACTGCAACAGACTGGTGAATTAGAATTAATCTTTCACCAAAAACCTAAGAGATTTCACCTCAAAATTCTTCTATGTTCTAAGGATGGAGTTCTGATATCTTGGAGTAGAATTTAATTTTTGATTCAAATTCAGTAGAAATTTCTTAAAATAGCTAAATTAGCGCTAACATATTTAATGCAAAGAAAAGTCAAAGAAGATTAATTAGAAATAATTATGCAGCAAAGAGAAAAAAGGTGCAGGCATGGCTGTGTGGTAAGAAGCTTGCTTACGAACCACATGGTTCCAGGTTCAGTCCCACTGTTTGGCATCTTGGGCAAATGTCTTCAACTACAGCCTTGGGCCAACCAAAGTCTTGTGAGTGGTAAATGGAAACTGAAAGAAGCTCATCGCATATATACATATATGCGTGTGTGTGTGTGTGGCTGATACCAGTGCCCCGTGAATAGCTCCCTTAAATATGGACCTTAAACGATGATGATGATGATATATGTATGTATATATTTATGTGTGTCTTTGTGTCTGTGTTTGTCTCCCCCATCACTACTTTGTCTCCATCATCCCCACTACCATCATCATCATCATCATCATAGTCGTTGTTCTTGTCCTCATCAACTTGAATCACAGATTAGCAGAATTATTATAGTATCAAGCAAAATGCCTCATGGAACTTACTCTTTTACTTGTTTAAGTCATTTGACTGCGTCCATGCTGGAGCACCGCCTTTAGTCGAACAAATCGACCCTAGGACTTATTCTTTGTAAGCCTAGTACTTATTCTATCAGTCTCTTTTGCCGGATCGCTAAGTTACGGGGACGTAAACACACCAGCATTGGTTGTCAAGCGATGATAGGGGTGACAAACACAGACACACAAACATATAGATACACATACATATATATATTCATGTATCCGACGGGCTTCTTTCAGTTTCCATCTACCAAATCCACTCACAAGGCTTTGGTCGGCCTGAGGCTATAGAAGAAGATGCTTACCCAAGGTGACATGCAGTGGAATGAACCCAGAACCATGTGGTTCGTAAGTAAGCTACTTGCCACACAGCCACTCCTGCGCCTATGAACATTCTTTTTATCGTGAGTTCAAATCCTGCTGAGATCAACTTTGTTGGTGCGTTTATAACCCTGTAACTTAGCAGTTCAGCAAAAGAAACCGATAGAATAAGTACTAGGCTTAAAAAAGTAAGTTCTGGGGTCAATTTGACTAAAACCCTTCATGACCACAGTCAAATGATTGAAACAAATAAAAGAAAAAACAAAAAAAAAAAAAAATGATATTCATTTCTGGTTGATAGTAGATACCAATAAGGTGGCAAGCTGATAGAATTGGTAGCAAGCTAGGCAAAAATGCTTAGTCGGAGATTGTTGGTCTTCACATCCTGAATTCAAATTTTGTCAAGGTCAACTTTGCCTTTCATCTTTTTGGAGGTCAATAAAATAAGAACCAGTTGAACACTGGGGTCGATTTAATTGACTTAAGCCCTCCTGTAAACCTGCCGGCCTTGTGCCAAAATTTGGAACCAATTATAATAACCATTATGGCAGCAAGCTGGCAGAATCCTTAGCACACTGGACAAAAACATTTAGCGGCATTTCAACAGTCTTTGGATTCTCAGTTCAAATTCTATTGAAGTCAATTTTGCTTTTTATCTCTTTGGGGTCAATAAAATTCCAGGTCTTCAGATTCTCAGTTCAAATTCTATTGAAGTCAATTTTGCCTTTTATCTCTTTGGGGTCAATAAAATTCCAGTTGAACACTGTGGTCGATTTAAAACCTGAAAACCTGCTGGCTTTGTGCCAAAATTTGGAGCCAATTATAATAACCATTAAGGCAGTGAAGTAGTAGATTTGTTAGTACACCAGGTAAAAATGCTTAGCGGCATTTCGTCTGTCTTCACATTCTGAGTTCAAATTCCACCAAAGTTGACTTTACCTTTCATAAGTCGATAAAATAAATAACAGTTAAAGAACAAGGTTGATGAAATCAACTTACTCTCACCTCCCCTAAAATTGCTGGCCCTGTGCCAAAATTTGAAATTGATAATAATAACCACTACAGTCGGCACAGCCACCACTCTTTTACTTGTTTCAGTCATTTGACTGTGGCCATGCTGGAGCACCGCCTTTAGTTGAGCAAATCGGCCCCAGGACTTATTCTTTGGAAGCCTAGTACTTATTCTATTGGTCTCTTTTGCTGAACTGCTAAGTTATGGGGATGTAAACACACCAGCATCAGCTGTCAAGCGATATTGGGGGGACAAACACAAATAACACAAACATACATATATATATATATATATATATACATACAACAGGATTCTTTCAGTTTCCATCTACCAAATCCACTCACAAGGCTTTGGTCGGCCCGAGGCTATAGTAGAAGACACTTGCCCAAGGTGCCATGCAGTGGGACTGAACCCGGGACCATGTGGTTGGTAAGAAAGCTACTTACTACACAGCCACTCCTACCACTACCACCACTATTTTTACAACTGCTGGCATATAAGGTCATCCTTTCGGTGGGGGGAGGGGTCAATAAATTAAGTACCAGTGAAACACTAAGGTTGATACAATCAACTTTCCCCCTCCCCCAAATTTCAGGCCTTGTGCCTGTAGTAGAAAGGATTATTGTGGGATAAACCCTTTTGTTACCGTATTTATTTTTGAGAGGCTCTGTGTTTCTTTTAATTAATTTTAAATATATAACAAAGAATTTAGTAAAATGACTTAGTTATCATTAAGCTAGTGTTAGGAACATAAATTGGTGGAAGATTTTAATTCGATACTTATGAAAAACAAGACATTTGTACTAGAGAGCCAGAGGTGGTTTTGGCCGGGTTGATATCAAAAGGCTAACTCATGTATAAGCTTGTAACTGTGGGAGTTCAATGACGCGATTGTTTACTTTTAGAATGACATTGTAGGGTTGGTGTGAAAGGTTGGATCAGGCTGCTTTGAACATAAAACAGGTAAGATATTTAGGGCTAGATATGGCTTGTTTGAATGCTAAAGAGTTACAATGATCTAAATTAGAGGTTTCCATCGAAATTTCATTTTATGTTCAAAACACCAAGTTAATGCCAAGACCCCCTTTGGTCATAAATGACCATGGGATTGCACCTAGAAAGTTACCCTCCCAGGCACAATTCCAGCAGTTGCCCATGCATACTGGCCTCTCCTCTCCAGGCAACCAGTGTTATCCAAGGGAAAGGCAAAGGCAGATACAGCTTGTCACTTGTGATGTTGCAACTCATATCTACAGCTGAGTGAACTGGAGTTATGTGAAATAAAGTGTCTTGCTCAAGAACACAACACGCAGCCCAGTTTGGGATTCGAACACACAACCTCAAGATCGTAAGCTCGACGCTCTAACCACTGAGCCATGCACCTTCACCAATTTAATAAAGATAAAAAATATTCTACTAAATAATGCTTTCTTTTATCTTTTATTTCTTTTACTTACTTCAGTCATTTGATTGCAGCCATGCTGGATCACTGCCTGGTACTTATTCTATCAGTCTCTTTTGCCAAACCGCTAAGTTACAGGAATGTAAATACGCCAACACTGGTTGTCAAGGAGTGGGTGGTGGCGAAAACACACACACACACACATATACACATATGACGAGCTGCTTTCAGTTTCTGTCTACCAAATCCACTCACAAGTCTTTGCTTGGCCTGAGGCGAGAGTAGAAGAAACTTGCCCAAGGTGTCATACAGTGGGACTGAACCCAGCACCACATGGTTCGGAAGTAAGCTTCTTACCACATAGCCATGCCAGCAGCTTATTTCAACAGAAATATGGCACCAAAAGTATTAAATAAAGAAGGCTAGATTGGACAAAGTAGTTATTCCCTGGCATACAAAAAGATGAGATGGTTGAGGCTAGGACGCTCTTGACTATAGGATTCTGTGATTCTGTGATTCCTTTGTTTAACAATTCTGTGATTCCATGATTCCTTTGTTGCTTGCTTCATTATTTCTAGTGAGCACAATATTTCAATGCAAGTTATTTTAACCCTTTCATTACCATATCTCTGTTGAAATACACTGCTATTGTTTCAATCAATTTTCAAAATAATGAAGAATTTATTAAAATAACTTTGCCATTATCAAGTTGGTGTTTGGAATGTAAATAAATCATTGAAGATTTTGCTGGAAGGTTTTAATTTAGATCTCTTTGAAACAGGGAACTTGTTTCATAGAATCGTGGGTGGTATCAGGCAGGTTGACATCAAAAGAGTTAATGCTGCTTTATTTCTTTCCTTCTTTCTTTTTCTTCTTTCACCCCACCCCCTCTCTCTCTCTCTCTAATCACTTCTAAATACTTCTTTATTTCTTCAATTATTATTTTTTGATCATCTTTGGCTTCTTAAGTCGTTCTGCAGGAAGACTTGCAACTAAGCAAAACATTAACAACAAGAGCACAAACCTCCGCCAACGCAACACCAACGTCCTCTCAACGATTAGCCAGAGATGACTTTTTTAAAAATGAGAATATCTGAAATAAACTCAACTGCTCTCACAAACAAGAATACTAAAAATGAACCCGACTGCTCTCAAAATTTAAGTAAAAAAACGGCAAAATAATCCAGAATCCTTGCCCGTGGCATCTTGGGCAAGTGTCTTCTGCTATAGCCTCGGGCTGACCAATGCCTTGTGAGTGGATTTGGTAGACGGAAACTGAAAGAAGCCTGTCGTATATATGTATATATATACATGTATGTGTGTGTGTTTGTGTGTCTGTGTTTGTCCCCCTAGCATTGCTTGACAACCGATGCTGGTGTGTTTACGTCCCCGTCACTTAGCGGTTCGGCAAAAGAGACCGATAGAATAAGTACTGGGCTTACAAAGAATAAGTCCCGGGGTCGATTTGCTCGATTAAAGGCGGTGCTCCAGCATGGCCGCAGTCAAAATGACTGAAACAAGTAAAAGAGTAAAAGAGAGAGTACCTGATTGATCGCAATGGTGGTCATGGAATGTGAAGGTAGCTGTAGAAAATTTACTAACAGTAATAAATAGTTTATCCTTATCTAATACAAGCCAAAGTTAACAAATTTACCATTCAAAATAGTTTCAAAGGTGGAGTTAATAATAATAAGTTCTACTCGGGAATTATTAAATGAATAACATGAGACCTTTTGGTTTTCCCTTCTCTTAAATTCGGCCTTCCTTTAGTATTCCTGTTGTTCTAAATTGATGTACAGATGTATGTATATATGTAAGTATACTGTAAAGTGTTAATGTGTATGTATAATATATAATACTCAGGATACCATGACAGACCTTAACTAATTTCCTTGGATTCAAGGGATTCATTGTCATATGAATTAATACAACTAAATAGTAGAATATTTTTATCTTTATTAAATTGGTGAAGGCACATGGCTCAGTGGTTAGAGCGTCGAGCTTAAAATCTTGAGGTTGTGTGTTCGAATTCTGAATGTGGTTGTCTGATTAGGAAATTTGCTTCCCAACCACATGGTTTTAGCTTCAGTCTTCCATGCATGGCACTTTGGATAAAATGTCTTCTAATATAGCCACGGGCTGATCAAAGCTTTGTGAATGAATTTGGTGATGGAAACTGAAAAAAGCCCAGTGTGTATATGCCTGCGTTTGGGTAAGTTTGTATCTTTTTGTCTTGAAATTGCATAATTGTTGCAAATGAATGCCATTCATTTCCAATATCCCATAAAAACATGCCAGGCCATGAGGAAATATTAGCTTCCTTGGAAACAGATAAGGATTGACAACAGGAAGAGCATCTGGCCATAGAAAACAGAAAACTCCATCCAACCAGCATGCAAAAGTGGACAGTGAAATGACAGTGGTGGTGGTGATCATCATCATCATCATCATCATCATGATCATGATGACAATGATGTAATTTCTGTGTATTGAGAAAAGACCCTGCACAATGGCTGTGACAATAAGGCTTTGAATTCCTGAATACATTGCCAATAGGTCAACAACTTAACCTGATATGGATTGTGCTTCATAAATAATAGTATAAAATTAATGAGACTCAGTGTATTTGATGAAGTTTAATTAATTTACATATGCAGTGTTGGCTGAAATCAATAGTTTTATTCTGTGGTTCACTGTAACATTATAAACAAACTCTGCTAATGAGTTAGTAATTTATTAATAGGACAAATAATGATGAAATATTTGAAGTCTTTTTTTCTTTCAGAAATATCAGAATTAAGGTAAGCAATAGGGTTCTAGGACAACTATTCCCAACATAATTTCCCCAATCAAAACCAAGCCAAGAAGAAGCACAACTATGAGAGGAGGTACCAAAAAATTCAAATAAAACTAAGGATTCATCTTCTATCTTTTACTTGTTTCAGTCATCTAACTGCGGTCATGCTGGGGCACTCCTTTGAACAGTCTTTTAGTCGAACAAATTGACCCCAGGATTTATGTTTTTTAAAGGCTGGTACTTATTGTATCAGTCTCTTTTGCCAAACTGCTAAGTTACAGGGTTGTAAACAAACCAACACTGTCATCAAGCAATAGTGGAAGACAGATACATACACAAAGACACTATAACAATTAATTATTGTAATTATTAATCATTGTATTCATCTATGGTGGACCCTCTTGCTATGGTGGACCCTCTTGTTGTAAATGACAGGTGAGGGTTCCACAGCCCCTTGTTGAAGAACCTGCACAAATGATTTATTTATTGTAACCAAATCATAGGCACAGGTGTGGCTGTGTGTGAATGAAGCTTGCTTCCCAACCACATGGTTCAAGGTTCAGTTCCACTGCATGGCACCTTGGGCAAGTATCTTCTACTGTAAGCCTCAGGCCGACCAAAGCCTTGTAAGGGGATTTGGTAGATGGAAACTGAAAGAAGTCTGTTATATGTATGTATGTGTGTTTGTATATGTGTTTGTCCCCCAACACGATTTGACAACCAGTGTTGGTGTATGCAACAGGTACTTAATTTATCAACCCTGAAAGGATGAAAGGCAAAGTCGATCTTGGCAGAATTTGAACTCAGAATGTAAAGACAGACGAAATAACGCTAAGCATTTTGCTTGGCATGCTAACGTTTCCTCCAATTTGCAACCTTAGAAGTTACAAATATTATTTTCTATTCTAGGCACAAGATCCGAAATTTTGGGAGAGGGGTGGGGGGCAGTCGATTAGATCGACACCAGTACGTAACTGGTATTTAATTTATCGACTCCAAAAGGATGAAAGGCAAAGTCAATCTTGGCGGAATTTTAATGTAACTTTAAGATATTAATGAGGTGATTGTTTAATTTTAGACTGCCATTGTATGGTACATGTGAGAAGCCAGGTGTATCTGGTCTGAACATAATACAGGTAGATTATTTAGGCTGGATATGGCCTGTTTGAATGTTAAAGGGTTAAGAATACAACATACTGCCTGGTCTGGGAATAGAAATCATGACCTTGCAAACATCAGTGCAACAACCTGACCATTAGGCCATGTGCCTTGACATTTGTGCATACATGGAAAATAAAACCCTAATTAGTTTTACTCTTAATTAGGGAATTTATCTGGAGCAATTATCAGGGAGCAATCATCAAGGAGAAGCCAACTGTCCTAATAGAGATAATTACCCAGGGTAGGGTTACAATTGTCCAGATACTTGGAAATAGATATAAAACACCACAGTAAAGAGCAAAGGGCAATGGGCCAGCATATTACCCAGTAAGTATAACTCTAATCCTTTAATATTTCAACTGGTGAAGGCAGGGATCTGGCAGAATTGTTAGTATAGACGTAAGAGTGGGTGTGTGGTAAGTAGCTTGCTTACGAACTACATGGTTCTGAGTTCAGTCCCACAGTGTGGCATCTTGGGCAAGTGTCTTCTACTAAAGCCTCAGGCCGATCAAAGCCTTGTGAGTGGATTTGGTAGACGGAAACTGAAAGAAGCTCGTCGTATATATGTATGTATATATATGTGTGTGTGTGTCTATGTTTGTCTCCACAACATCGCTTGACAACCGATACTGGTGTGTTTACGTCCCCGTAACTTAGCGGTTTGGCAAAAGAGACCGACAGAATAAGTATTAGGCTTACAAAGATTAAGTCCTAGAGTCGACTTGCTCGACTAAAGGCGGTGCTCCAGCATAGCCACAGTCAAATGACTGAAACAAGTAAAAGAGTATGCCAGGCAAAATGCTCGTGTTTTGTGCTGAAATTCCGCTGATGTTGACTTTGCCTCTCATCGTTTTGAGGTTGACAAAATAAACACCAGTTGAGCAGTGGGGTCAATGTAATCAACTTAACCCCTCCCCTGAAATTGCTGGTCTTGTGCCAAAACTTGAAACCAACATCTGATTTCCTAAAGAGGTTGAGCTCGCAGAATCATTAGCATGCTGGGCAAAATGCTTAGCAACATTTCATCCATGTTTATGTTCTCTGTTCAAATTCTACCAAAGCTGACTTTGCCTTTCATCCTTTCGGGGGTCGACCAAATAAGTACCAGTCAGGGATGTGGAGTCGAAACAAAAAACTTTGACTCCAACTCCTCTACTATTGGCACCTCCGACTCTGACTCCTCTTTATGTAATTAAGTGATTACGGTCTACATATCTCATAAGGCATATGCATAGGCTTGTACTTTGAATAGGCCTATATGTTGTAACTGGTTTATATTAAAGAATAAAGATATTGTGAGTCGGAGTTGGTATAGTTTTACTGACTCCAACTCCACAGGGGGGGTGGGGTCAGTGTAATCAACTTAGCCCCTCCCCAAACTTGCCGGCCTTGTGTCAAAATTTGAAACCAATATTTAAACTGACCGCATCTGGCCCAGATGTTCTCCTTGTTTTATGTTCAAACTGCCCAGATCTGATCATTCACTCCTACCCTGTAATGTGATTCAAAAATAAACAATCACAACATTGAACTCTCAAAGCTACCAGATAATGTAAAATTAATTCAAAGAAATGTGGATAAACAAGGATTAGATTTAAATCTGAATGCTAAAGGTTTAAAGCCGAATTCAAATTTCAATTCTATTTAATGAAAATGTCACTTTCAAGCAAATGAAGAAGCCTTTCTGTTTGTTAGTGAACCTGCAAGACATAGCAGCCAAATGTCCCTCAAATAAAACACAACTGCTTTTGAAAAGGAATATGTTATATCATTGGTTCAAAATCAATAATATACAGTATGACCGAGACTTGACAAGTGAGTGAGACTTTCGGAAATATGCTGTGCTTGAGAAGACCCAGCAAGCCAAGTGAGACCATAACCTCGTGGCCTATGCCAGGGGTATAACCAGCCCACTTATGTGTACCTTTCCTTCATTGGACACTAAACTCTGCTTGCGAAGACCCATTGAGACAAGTGAAATCGAAATCAAATTTGATGACTGGCATCCGTGCTAGTGGAGCACTAAGAGCACCATTAGAGCGTGGCCATTGCCAGTACTGCCTGACTGGCCCTCGTGCCGGTGGCACGTAAATGCACCTACTACACTCTCAAAGTGGTTGGCGTTAGGAAGGATATCCAGCTGTAAAAACTCTGCCAGATCAAGATTGGAGCCTGGTGCAGCCATCTGGTTCACCAGTCCTCAATCAAATCATCCAACCCATACTAGCATGAAATGCGTGGCACCTTGGGAAAGTGTCTTCTACTATAGCCTCGGGCTGACCAAACCCTTGTGAGTGGATTTGGTAGACAGAAACTGAGAGAAGCTGATCTCATATATGTATATTTATTTATATATATATATATATATATATATATATATATAGATATATATATATATCACGTGATCACGTGACCGACCAGACCATCAGATGTAGTTACACATCGCTGGTCACAATGCGTTTGCATTGTTTTAGCCTTCGAATGATGCCACCCCGCTGGCTAAGCGAGCAGGCCGACAGAAGAAAGAGTGGGAGAAAGAGTGGTGAAAGAGTACAGCAAGGATCACCACCCCCTACCGGAGCCTCGTGGGGCTTTTAGGTGTTTTCACTCAATAAACACTCACAACGCCCGGTCTGGGAATCGAAACCGCGAGTCCGCTGCCCTAACCACTAGGCCATTGCGCCTCCACACACACACACACACACACATACATATATATATATATATATATATATATATATATATATATGTGTGTGTGTGTGTGTGTGTGCCTGTGTTTGTCCCCCCAACATCACTTGACAACTGATGCTGGTGTGTTTATGTCGCTATAACTTAGCAGTTCGGCAAAAAAGACCGATAGAATAAGTTCTAGGGTTATAAAGAATAAGTCCTGGGGTCAATTTGCTCGACTAAAGGCGGTGCTCCAGCATGGCCACAGTTAAATGACTGAAACAAGTAAAAGAATAAAAGAGTATGATGATAAATGGCTGGAGTTCTTCAAAAAGGAAAAGGAAACATAAATGTCCTAGAATTCTATTTGTTGACCATTTTTTTTCTGTATCCTCTCACCTTTATCAGTTCACCAAATTGGTTTCTCCATCATATATAATAATAATAATAAAAACAAAAGGAGTCTCGTATACAATACAATTTATTGCATATCAGTCTTATCATGATATCACAGGATCGAGCATATTATCAGATGCTGTTATACATCACTAGTCACAATACAC
The DNA here is from genome assembly GCF_006345805.1 of Octopus sinensis. Lineage (NCBI taxonomy): Eukaryota > Metazoa > Mollusca > Cephalopoda > Octopoda > Octopodidae > Octopus > Octopus sinensis. Next base: position 54,848,394 of record NC_043012.1, on the reverse strand, counting down.
TTCACACTGTTTTGGCTTTTGAATGATGCCAATCCGCTGGCTAAGCAAGCAGATCAATGTTCTGCTGATTGGAAGGCTACTCTATCACAGGGTTAGCAATAAGCAGCTGAATGGACTGCAACAACGTGAAATAAAATTTTTGGCTCAAGAACACAACATGCCGCCTGGTCTCTCTTTTTTTCTCTTTTACGTGTTGCAGTCATTTGGCTGCAGCCATGCTGGAGCACCATCTTTAGTTGAGCAAATCGACCCCAGGACTTATTCTTTGGAAGCCTAGTACTTATTCTATCAGTCTCTTTTGCTGAACCGCTAGGTTATGGGGACATAAACACACCACCATCGGTTGTCAAACGATGTTGAGGGAACAAACACAAATAACACAAACATATACACACATACATATATATATACATATATATGATGGGCTTCTTTCAGTTTCTGTCTACCAAATCCACTCACAAGGCTTTGGTCGGCCCAAGGTGATACGCAGTGGGAATGAACCCGGAACCATGTGGTTGGTAAGCAAGTTACTTACCACACAGCCACTCCTGTGCCTGGGAATCGAATCCACAATCTAGCAATTGTGAGTGCAACACCCTAACCACTAAGCCACGCAGTTTCATGACAGTCTTATATTAATTTGAAATAATCATTCATAAAATCAACATTAAGGAAAATAAAGCTAGCAAAGCAGTGAGAATAAAGCTGAATTTTTTTAACCTTAAAGCAATTTCCCCACTGGAATCACCAAATTTTCTCCTCAGTAAAGAACTGCAGTTTTACAGAAAAGAGTAAGAATTAATGACAGAGAGAGAGAGAGAGAGAGAGAGAGAGAGAGAGAGAGAGAGAGAGAGAGAGAGAGAGAAAGAGAGAGAAAGAGAGAGAGAAAGAGAGAGAGAGAGAGAGAGAATGAGAAGTGAAAAGGTTAGACAGAATAAGAAATAGTGTCAGAGTTGAGATTATAACATACTTAATTGTTTATTTCAAAATCATCCCATAGGAGGCAATTAGTGATTGCAAAACGAGAGACTCTGAAAGGGAGATATAATAATTAGTGACTGCTAAATGAGGAACCCTAGTGAAGAGCCATGGTAATTTGTGTGACTGCTAAACAAGGGACTCGTGAAGAGATATGATAATTAGGGAGAAATTCCTGAAGAGACAATGGTAATCTTTATATCTCATGACATAGGTCTGTAGAGCTACAACGATAATGGTTTCAAGGGCAGTAATTTTGGGGGAGGGGATGAGTTGATAACATCGACCCCAGAACAAAACTGGTACTTAATTCATCGACCCTGAAAAGATGAAAAACAAAGTCAACCTCAGCAGAATTTGAACTCAGAAAGGAGCAATGGGTGAAATACTGCCAAGCATTTTGTCCAGCTTGCTAACGATTCTGCGACCTTGCTGCCTTAATAATAACAAGCGTACTCCGAGAGCGCAAACATCCACAAATACCGCAAAAGTTAATATTACAATCTCTATTTGATTAAAACAAAAAAATTTTCCAGTCACACTTCACACGAGTGTTTCTCAACCTTTTTACCATTGTGTAACCCTTAAAATAAATTATATGTCTCAAGGAACCCCTGCATACACAAAAAAAAAATAGGGACTAATATAGTTTCGTACCTCTCCTTGGAAAATGCATTTTTTTGAAAAAATTTTTTCAGATTCTGGTGATAGCCATTCCGGTGATCTTTTGTTGCTTTAGATGTCAGAGAGTACGAATATGCAAAAAAAAAAAAAAAAAACTCCCCACCACCATTTAAAATTTTGACTTTTTCCAAAATTTCTTTTGCCCTATGTTTTCGACGATGGAGATTCCGAATATGTAAGAAGCCACGTTTTCAAAATTTTAAATTCCATAAGCATATAGATATGTGTGTGAAGAGATAAATAGATATGAATGTCTTCCTGGGGCTATAAACAACAGTAACACTCTCTTCTGTAGGACTGCTACATTTAGTTGACAGATATATTTTATGAATAAACGGACAGGGATAAACAAACAGATAAATAAATAAATGGATGAAAAAGTTCAAAATTTAAAATTAGGGGAGGGGGTGAAATTTGAGCCCCTTATTAAACTTTATAACATTAATTATTAAACATTAATGTTTGTTTCTCATAAAATGGTATATTTAATTTCGATTTGCACATGTTCGTTAATCCGCTACGATCTCTTTAAAGTACACAAAATCAAAAATTTAAATAATAATTTTTTTTTTTAATATTCGTAATCACCAACATCTAAAACATAGGAATCTGAAAAAAACAAATTTTTTTAATGCATTTTTCAAGGAGAGGTGCAAAACTGCATTAGCCCCAAAAAATTATATACCATATCTTTCTCATTTTTTCATCATAGTTCAAGTGGTAAATATCATATATATATCATCATCATCATCATCGTTTAACGTCTGCTTTCCATGCTAGCATGGGTTGGACGGTTCAACTGGGGTCTGGCAAGCCCGAAGGCTGCACCAGGCCAGTCAGATCTGGCAGTGTTTCTACAGCTGGATGCCCTTCCTAACGCCAACCACTCCGAGAGTGTAGTGGGTGATTTTATGTGCCACCGACACAGGTGCCAGACGAGGCTGGCACCTGTGTCGGTGGCACATAAAATCACCCACTACACTCTCGGAGTGGTTGGCGTTAGAGTGTAGTGGCAACCACTCCGAGAGTGTAGTGGGTGATTTTATGTGCCACCGACACAGGTGCCAGCCTCATATATATATATATATGGTTGATATATTTTTTTGATAACATAATAGGTTAGATAGGATGATGTTTATATTACAATATTACAATAACCAATTATATGTTGTGCATGTATAGTAATATTACGATCATGAAATTAGCATTAGCTTATCTCACTCTTTCTCGCGGAACCCTTATGGACTTTTTGCAGAACCCTAGGGTTCCAGGGAACCCCAGTTGAGAGACGTTGCTTTACATCATGCAGAGAATGAGGAGCAGAGAGAGAGAGAGTTAACATAAGAGATGCAGAATGAGTGTACCATACTGGGCTTGGTGGCAGGCAATGAGTAATGCTACCCCCACATAAAGACTAAGAAAGATTCATAAAGACAGAGGAGGAGGAAATAACGGTAGTTATAGGAGTTATAATGAATGGAATGGCACATACATACATACACATACATACATACATACATACATACACACGTGCCTGTGCAAAACAAAATATGTGAATTGGTGTGTGTATGTGTGTGTGATAGACTAAGAATTTTTTTAAAAATCAAAATAGCACATATTATACGTATGTGTGTGTATGTATTATGTGTGTGTATCTTGGTATACACATAATTATTGGGGAAAAAATACATTTACTTTATTTCATAGTTTGTATTCAAAAAAATTAAAACAGGAAAAATGAAAACAAAATTATTTTCAGTATTGATTTTATATTATGGAATTTAACACACATTCTCTCTCTCTCTCTCTCTCCCTCTTGCTCTCTCTCTCTCCCTCTCTCACATGCACACATGATATTGATGGTTGTTCAGAAAAAAATATGATCTTTTGCTTTAAGAACATACAACTCCAGGATTGGAAAGCGAATCAAAAATGAAACTAGAAGTACACACAAATAAACTTTTATCTCCTGAGTGAAACAAATAAGTAAATGCTTGAATGTCGGTTATTATAGATAACTGTTTTCCTTTCTCAACAGCATGATGTAGTGAGTTCATTCATCAAGGTAGCATTGTGGAAAATAAGTTATTTGTTATAGAATACATGTTGAAATAATTGCAAAACTGGAATTCGTTTCAAATTTCTCTTTTGTAAACATACAAGTAATATTTTTGTTTACCTTTCAAAATGAGTTGTCAATTTGCAAATTACTTTTACATGTACTAGCAGTATCGCCCGGCGTTGCTCGGGTTTGTTACGACCCTTTAGAATTGGAATTTTTGAAAAGTAAAAATTTTGCATTATGTAGTTTGTTATTCTCTTTAAGTGAACATTTTTCTGGTTGAAATACACCGAAAAATGGCGACACAGCAGTCAAAAAATCGTAAAAAATAGGGATTTTCATAGAAAAAAAGCACCTTTTTGATGTAAATAATTTTTGATCTTAACATGGTCCAATTTGAATTTTTTCTTCTACGGAAGGAAGAGCAAGCCTTCTTCTATCATACTCTCAATTTTGGTCAACTTGCACCGCAGGGTCTCGGAGGAGATAGTGTTAGTTGAAGGACACCAAACCTGCCATACACAGACAACTTCAGCTTTATACATATAGAGATGTACATGTGTGTGTGTGTTTGTGTATACACACACACACACAAAGTGAGAGAGGTGGGAAGAGAGAATTCTAGTTTGGTGCTCCACTACCTATTTTGATTGTTATAACTTTCTGAAAACAACACCCATTTTTCTGAAATTTCACAGAGATAGGTTTTCAATGAAGTAGATTGCCATCATGCTGATAAAATTTAGAAAAATAATAATATATATTTATTACAAATACACAAAAAATAAAATTTGTTCATTTAATTTCATTTTAAAGTAAAAAAAATTTTTTTTTTTTAAGATTATTATTTATTTCCTCATTTTGCATAAGTACCAAGAAATTTGATAAAAGTTAGACTACATTTACTGTACATATGCCATATGTTCTGATATTAACCAAGGTAGCTAATATCAGAACATTTAAATTTGTCTAACATACAATAAATCAGTGTTCTGCAACCTTTTTTCACTTGTGGTACACTTACATTCTTTTCAAAATTTGGCAACACACCTGAACTAAAAATATAACTAAACATATTGGGTTGTCCAGAAAGTTTGTGGCGATTTTTAAAGGAGAGAAAACGGTCAATAAATACTTGCCATTACATTTTTAATTAACTACATATGAACCATTTTGTTGCACAATGCATCTCCATCTTTCCTTTAACTTGAAAATACCCTCTTCCCAGAATTGAGGTGGTTTCATGGCAAAGAATTCATCAAGGTATCTTTTTACGTCATCCAAGGAATTGAAATTTTTACCATTAAGACTATTCTGCAGAGACCTGAATAAGTGGAAATCCGAAGGAGAAATATTTGGTGAATATGGAGGTTGGGGTAACACATCCCAGCCGAGCTGCAGCAATTTTTGTCTGGTTCCCAAAGCATCAAGTGCCGAAAATGAACTTTCTTATCTTCCATTTTAAAGGGTTACAGAATTGACACAGGTTATTGGAACATAAACCTTCTTGCATGAAAAGATAGCTTAAACTGTGCTCTAAATGGAGGTGTAGTCAAATCCTATTTCATGGACTCAACCATGTTCTAAAATAAGTCGAAAGATAAGCTACGGTAAATCGGCATGAACTTTCTGGACAACCCAATATAAGGAAAAAATTATTTTCAGGTTACACTGTGGCACACCTAGCATCGTCTCATAGCACACCAGTGTGCTATGGCATACCATTTGCAGAGCACTGCAACAGATGACATTACTAATATAAGTGGCAGTGTATCTCTCTCCCACTCTCTGCTTGTCCATCTCCTTGATGATATGTGCATCAAAGGCAACTTAACTGCTGTGACACTTCCAGCATGTCTTTATATTTCATCAAAATAATGACAGGTCATTTAGGTAGCAAAACATTGAGTAAAAATGTACACAAGGCTTAGCTGTCCATGGAATTGTATACAGTATATATATCATCATATTCCTCGTTTAACGTCCATCTTCTATGCATGCATGGGTAGGATGGTTAACAGGAGCCAGACAGGTAGAAAAACTGCCCTAGGCTACTGTGTATGTTTTGGCAGAGATTTTACAGTTGGATGCCCTTCCTAACACCGACCACTCCGCAGAGTGAACTCAGTGCTTTTTATGTAGCACTAGCACAGGCAATGTTAGCTTAGACATGATTTTTACAGCTGGATGCCCTTCCAAATGCCAACTATGTTACAGTGTGGACTGGATACTTTTAATGTATAACAAGGTAACCAAGTAACTCACAAGACAAGGAATTATGGGCGCAATGGCCTAGTGGTTAGGGCAGCGGACTTGCGGTCGTAGGATCGCGGTTTTGATTCCCAGACTGGGCGTTGTGCGTGTTTATTGAGCAAAAACACCTAAAAGCTCCACGAGGCTCCAGCAGGGGGTGGTGATCCCTGCTGTACTCCTTCACAACTCTTTCTCTCACTCTTTCTTCAGTTGGTCTGCTCGCTTAGCCAGCGGGGTGGCGTCATTCGAAGGCTAAAACAATGCGAACGCATTGTGACCAGCGATGTGTAACAACATCTGATGGTCTGGTCGGTCACGTGATCACGTGAGATATATATATATATATATATATATATGTGCATACACACACACACACACACACACACACATTGTGCTTCCACACAGTTTCGGTCTACCAAATTCACTCGCAAGACATTGGTTGGCCAGGGCTAGAGGAGAAGACATTTGCTTAAGGTGGGACTGAACCTGACAATACATGATTGCAAATGAGCTCATTAAGTACACAACCATGCCTACACCTATGTAAAAATGGTATGTAAACCTTTTTTTCCTTTTTATTTTTTTTTTGGTTGCTAGACTTTGCTCTTGGTTGTCATTGCTATGACAACCACCACATTTAGTTAAAACCTCTGAGTAATGAACCACCATGATAATAATAATGAAATAGGCTATCATTAAAAGTATAATTGAAGCTTCTTAATTAGACAGTAATGGCAACTCAACAGACAAGTAGTTGTTATTGTTTTGTGAAGGTGGGGTAGGGGCGAAATGAAAGAAAATTGGGAATTAATTTAAATAGGGAAACAATTACATAAACAAAATAACGAGTCATTAGACTGTGGCCATGCTGCAGCACTGCATTGAAGAATTGATAACCAAACAAATTCAACCCAGTACTTATTTCTTTAAGGCCTTAATACTATTTTTGGGGTCTAATTTGTGAACTGTTAAGTTATAGGGATGTAAATATACCAACACCAGTTGTAAAGCAGGTGGGGGGCAGACACACACACACACACATGTGTACGTGAGTATATATATATATATATATATATATATATATATGCATATATATATGGAGGCGCAATGGCCCAGTGGTTAGGGCAGCGGACTTGCGGTCGGAGGATCGCCGTTTCGATTCCCAGACCGGGCGTTGTGTGTGTTTATTGAGCGAAAACACCTAAAAGCTCCACGAGGCTCCGGCAGGGGATGGTGGTGATCCCTGCTGTACTCTTTCACCACTCTAAAAGGCGGTGCTCCAGCATGGCCGCAGTCAAATGACTGAAACAAGTACAAAAAAAAAATATATATATATATATATATATAATATATATATATTATATATATATGCATATATATATGGAGGCGCAATGGCCCAGTGGTTAGGGCAGCGGACTTGCGGTCGGAGGATCGCCGTTTCGATTCCCAGACCGGGCGTTGTGTGTGTTTATTGAGCGAAAACACCTAAAAGCTCCACGAGGCTCCGGCAGGGGATGGTGGTGATCCCTGCTGTACTCTTTCACCACTCTAAAAGGCGGTGCTCCAGCATGGCCGCAGTCAAATGACTGAAACAAGTACAAAAAAAAAATATATATATATATATATATATATATATTAATAAATAAAACATATGCATATATATACATATATGTACGTACCTACCTCTACATGTATATATACACGCATATATGAGTACAGGACACCAAAAAAACATCGAACACGAGAAACGAAAACATAGACACAAACCCAAGGAACAGAACATTTTTTAAACAACAAAAAAAAAAAAAAGGAGAGAGTACAGGACAATTAACACAAAGAAAAAATCCCTTCTTCAGTCGCCATGGTTTCATCTACTCTACGTTTCGAAGGTGATATATATATATATATGTATATATATATATTAATGTATATATATATGTATATGTATGTATGTATGTATATGGGCACTGTTAATCAAAAAGTTAACTTCGTTAATCGTTAATTCTTTGAAAATGTAACAGAAGTTAACGTTAACCCTTTAATGTTAACTTTTATTGAAAAAAGACATAACTACAGTTTAATACCCCACCAACTTTGTTGCCTTATAACTTCTAGAAAAATGAATACTTTTAAATGAAACTTTCACCAAATGATTGCTTACATCCTGTAGATTGAGTATATGCAAAGATTTGTGAGGAAAATTTTTCTGATGGGTTGGGGAAAGAAATTTCCGAAAATACACAAGATCCAATATTTCCCCCCTCATAACTTCCTGAAAAATACGTATATTTTAATGAAATTTTATACAAATACCTTTCAAACAGTGTAGATTACGATTACTAAGAAATTTGTAGGCAAAATTCTTGGAAGGGGGCGGGGGGGAGTTTTGGGATCAGATGGCCCACATAAGTTGGAATTTCTTTGTTTTGTAGGGGATTTTATCCAATGTTTTTCACCAAAGTCTTCAGATTGATGGGAAGTATCTTTTCACAAAAAAAAAGAAAAAAACTTTGAAATTTTTTTCACTTCCGCCACCCCCTCACCCACCCAGTCCAAAACGATTTTGACCATTTTTTTCACTACGCCTTTAAAACCCATGAGAGAAACATTTTCGGTTTAAAAAGAAATTGGTAATAATTTCAAAGGTAAATGTGTGATTTAAGGGAGATTTGGCTGTTGCTTCTAGCACATCCCCAAACCTTCCTTCTCATTTCTTTCTCACTCACACATATATTGATATTTTTCAATATTTTTCTTCCCATAAACAAATTTTATGGAATGACGTTCCCTCTTGACAAGACAAAGAAATTTCTCACTGTCTTTGCAAGCAACAAGCGGGTGGATTTGGTCTCAAATCCAGGCAGGGCCAAACGAGATCCTACAAGTTATTTATAATAAGTGGCATTATATCGGGGTTGAAAGAATGACGTGTACAAACAACAGAAACTTTTGAATGCTTAACAGTTTTTATGAAATTTTGGGGTTAACGGACTTGAGTTAATGGAAGTTAATTAGTTTGATAATGATTTCAAAGTTAACTTAAAAGTTAAATCATTAATGAAAATGCTAACTTTGTTAATTAACGATTAACAGACTTACACTCACCTCTGTATTTATATACATACATATATATATATGTATATATATATATAAAATTCACGGTGTGTGTGTGTGTGTGTGTTTCCTCTATGCACGGCCAAACTGCTGAAAAAATCTGTACCAAATTTGGCATGAAGGTTTTTCATTACTCAGGAAAGGTTCGGCTGGGGAGGGGGTCAAATTTTGGCCCTTGACCATATAGAGGGCTTCTGATTTTTTTTTTTCAGTGGCATAATATTGCTTCACTTTTGATACGATTATGATATTGTTTCACTTTTATTCTTTCACTTTTGATAATACTATAATATTGTTTCACTTTTACTCTTTCACTTTTGACTTCCGATTTCTTTTTCAGTGGTATAATATTGTTTCACTTTTATTCTTTCGCTTTTGATAAAACAAAAATATTGCTTATATTACATACATACAAATGCTTACATAGAGATTAATGTATAATTTTTTCTATGTTCATAATTTTTTTTTTACAATAGGTGCAAGAGTGGCTGTGTGGTAAGTAGCTTGCTTACCAACCATATGGTTCTGGGTTCAGTCCCACTGTGTGACACCTTGGGCAAGTGTCTTCTACTATAGCCTCGGGCCAACCAAAGCCTTGTAAGTGGATTTGTTAGATGGAAACTGAAAGAAGCTCGTCGTATATATGTATGTATGTATGTTTGTCCCCCAACATCGCTTGACAACCGATGCTGGTGTGTTTACGTCCCTGTAACTTAGCAGTTCGGCAAAAGAGACCGATAGAATAAGTACTAGGTTTACAAAGAATAAGTCCTGGGGTCAATTTGCTTGACTAAAGGCAGTGCTCCAGCATGGCCATAGTCAAATGACTGAAACAAGTAAAAGAGTAAAAGAGCATGTTGTAGCATGTCAGATGGAGTCTCAATACAGAAGGGAGATGAGACTTTCCCAAAATGTCCAAATGAAACTAATGGCATGTGCTACTCAGGCAGTAAGGTAAGATTGCCAGCGCTACCAGCTCCTCCTCACCCTCTTATAGATCTTCCGTTAGGCACTTCCATCCAGTCAAAGAATTTTCTGAACAATATCAGACAATGCAACTCTGCATTTCAAATGACATCATTTGGTGTATCTAAGGAGATAGTTGAACATGGATTTACGCCAATGTTCAAAGTTCAAGGGCAAGTCTATCACCTCATTGCTTCCCTGTTACTCACAAATGAACAACTACACTTTCTCCAAATTTACTTCATGAGTGATATTTATGGTGCATTTTTGAAAAACAAGTAAAGAGTTGATATCCTTCACCACCATCACTACCAGAATCGGAGACAGTTTTAGCTGAAGAATAGACAAAAATTCCCTTGGAAACAATTCAAACTTTGTAGGAGTCCATACTTCATATAATTCAAGCTGTAATTATTGCCAAAGGTGGTCCTACCCCATATTAAAATAAATTTGTTTAAAATTTTATAGTGTTTCCATTATTTTGTCCAACCTCTGTATATGTATACAATATATATATATATATATATAATATATATATATATATATATATATATATATATATATATATATATATATATAGTTCTAATTTACAAAACACACAAGACAAGGACAGGTGAGGGAACAACAAGCAGGTGTATTAGTTTGACGCTCAGGAAGAATGGAAAAGTCCTAGATGTTTCAAGCCTACACTCTTTGATAGAAAGGGCTGAGAAAGAAAAAAAAAATGGAGAGAGAATGGAAAAAAAAAAAAAATGGAGTAAGAGAAAAAGTATACAGGGATTAGCTTCTCAAACTAGTTGAGTGCCATGCATGAAACTATGAAACCTCTGTTGATTAAAAATAAAAAAATTTATATGTCCTCATGTTTTGTGTTCTATTTATCCTGGTTGAACTACTAAACCTATCTATTTATCTATCAATCTATCTACATATATTTTAAAACAGAAACCTGGAAAAAGGTTTTGGTATTATTTACTTTGCATTATATGTTTTATAGTAGTAGTAGTAGTAGTAGCAGTAGTAGTAATAATAATAATGATAATATTATATATATATATATATATATATATATATATATACTCTTTTACTTGTTTCAGTCATTTGACTGTGGCCATGCTGGAGCACTGCCTTTAGTTGAGTAAATCGACCCCAGGACTTATTCTTTGTAAGCCTAGTACTTATTTTATTGGTCTCTTTTGCTGAACCGCTAAGTTACAGGGACGTAAACACACCAGCATCGGTTGTGAAGCGATGTTGGGGAGACAAACGTATATATATATAAATATATATATATACATATATACGACAGGCTTCTTTCAGTTTCCGTCTACCAAATCCACTCAATAGGCTTTGGTTGGCCCGAGGCTATAGCAGAAGACACTTGCCCAAGGTGCCACGCAGTGGGACTGAACACGGAACCATGTGGTTGGTAAGCAAGCTACTTACCACACGGCCACTCCTGCACCTATATATATATATATATATATATTATATATATATTTGTAAAATAACAATAACAATTATCATTTTTATCATTACTAAGGTAGTGAACTGGCAGAATCATTAACATGCGGGGAAAAATGTTTAGCAGCATTTTGTCTGTCTACATGTTTTGAGTTCAAATTCCGCTAAGGTTGACTTTGCCTTTCATCCTTTCGGGGTCGATAAATTAAGTACGAGTTGTGCACTGGGGTAATGTAGTCAACTTATCCTTCCCTTGAAATTGCTAGCCTTGTGGCAAAATTTGAAATCGTTATTATTATTATTATCAAGATGGTGAGCTGTCAGAATCGTTAGTATACCAGGCAAAATGCTTAGCAGTATTTTGTCTGTCCTTACATACTGAGTTCTAACTGGGGTCAATGTAATCGATTTGTCCACTTCCCTAAAATTGCAGGCCTTGTGCCTTTAGTAAAATGGATTGTTATTATTATCTATATGATAATCTGTTTGTTTGTTTGCCCATTATACATTAGTTAGTTAGGGAGGTGGAGTAAGAATGAGAGAAGGAGGGAGGAGTGAAGAAAGAAGAAGGAAGTAGAGATAAGTGATTAATATTAATGCACTTATGCCAAATGGCCATGTGGTCAGCTGAAGGTAGAGGCAAAGAACGAGAGAAAAAGAGGACAAGAGAAAAAGATGGAGATGAATTGTTAATGACATGTGGTGGGGTGGGGAAGGAATACTTATTACATAGTTAAAGAGTTAACTGAAGGAAAAGGCAGAGAGAGATGGACAGAGAGAGAGAGAGAGAGGCAGATAGCGATGGTGGTGGTGGTGTGTTGTTATTGAAAAGTGCTTTTTTATTGAACTAATTTTTTTTTATAGTGACCATCGTATATGCATAAGTGCAATTATTTATTGTTTGTTTGCTTAAAAAATTGATATTTGATTATAAGGGTTAACTTAGTCTAAACTCTGAATTTGCAAAAAACACGGTTGCAAGCTGCCCAAGAAAGGATGCACAGATATTGAGCATGGATCAGAGAGGAACAGCGAGAAGACATGGCAAAAAGATGAAAAAGACAACATCGACAGAAACATGAGGAAATGAATGCAGATAAACTTCAAGAATATTTAAAGAAAGCTAAACTATGAACGCTATAAAAAAGCAAATCATCCTTTCTTTCTTAAAAACGTTTTCTTAATTCTTTTCCATTCTGTGGAATTTACATGGGTCCTACTAGTTACCTACACCTTAGCGAAGGCGGAGGTATTGTTTTTAATTGTGCTCGTTTGTCCATGGACAAGATATCTCAAGAACGGCAGGATGGATTCAGATGAAACTTTCAGGGATGTTTGGCCTCATGACTGGCAAAAACTGATTAGATTTTGGGACTATTCTGGATTATTTTTCCTGTTTTTTCCTTAATTTTTGAGAGTGGTTGGGTTCAATTTTAGTATTCTCATTTGTGAGAGCAGTCGAGTTTATTTCAGATATTCTCATTTTAAAAATAATCTCTGGCTAATCGTTGAGAGGACATTGGTGTTGCCTTGGCAGAGGTTTGCACTCTCTGAGTGCTCTTATTATTATTATTATTATTATTATTAGGTGGGAGGCTGGTAGAATTGTTAGCACACCGTACAAAATGCTTAGCAGAATTTTGCTCATCTTTATGTTCTGAGTTCAAATTCCACTGAAGTGAACTTTGCCTTTCATCATTTTGGGGTTTGTAAAATATGTACAAGTTGAGCATGGGTGTCAAATGTAATTGACTAGCTCCCTCCCACAAAATTTCAAGCCTTGTGCTTATAGCAAAAAGGATTATGCTATTTTTGTTATAACTATTGTTATATAATTGTTATTATATAATTATTAACGTGTGGTAAGTAGCTTGCTTACCAACCACATGGTTCCGGGTTCAGTCCCACTGCGTCTTCAGTCTTCTACTATAGCCTCAGGCCGACCAATGCCTTGTGAGTGGATTTGGTAGACGGAAACTGAAAGAAGCCTGTCATATATATATGTATGTGTGTGTATATGTTTGTGTGTCTGTGTTTGTCCCCCTAGCATTGCTTGACAACCGATGCTGGTGTGTTTACGTCGCAGTCACTTAGCGGTTCGGCAAAAGAGACCAATAGAATAAGTACTGGGCTTACAAAGAATAAGTCCCGGGGTCGATTTGCTCGACTAAAGGCAGTGCTCCAGCATGGCCACAGTCAAATGACTGAAACAAGTAAAAGAGTAAAAGAGAGAGAGTAAAGAGTAACCACAATAATAATAATAATAATAATAATAATAATAACAAATAATAGTCCTTTCTAATTTTGATACAAGGTCAATAATTTAGAATAGAGGACACAAGTCATTAACTTCTGCATGGCGTCTTGGGCAATGGTCTTCTATTATGGTCCTGGGCTGACCAAAGTCTTGTAACTGGATTTGGTAGATGGAAGCTGAAAGAAACCTGTCGTGTATATATATATATATATATATATATATATATATATATATATATATATATAGGGAGAGTCTATGAAAAAAACAACAAAAGACGAAGACAGGTGGTGTACAAAACAAACAGATGTATTAGTATAGCGCTCAGGAATAGAAAAAGTCTTTTACGTTTCGACCCTACGCTCTTCTACAGAAAGGGACACAGAAAACAAGGAGAGAAAAAAATGTGTGTAGTGACTACTATACATACATATATGTACATACCTACATCTATATGTATATATACATGCATATATGGGTACAGGACACCAATAAAACGTTGAACACAATGAGAAACGAAAACATAAAAACAAAAACATGGAAACAAACTTTTTTCAAACAATGAAAAAACAGAGTACGAGACATACAACACAAGGAATATTCAATGATGTGGGCATGGTTGTGTGCTTTGCAACCATGTGGTTTTGGGTTCAGTCCCACTGTGTGGCAGCTTGGACAAGTGCCATCTACTCTAGCTCTCAGCTTGTAAGTAGATTTGGTAGGTGGAAGCTGGGTGGATGTTTGTCATGTGCAAGTGCGAGAGGAAGAGATTGTGTGAGTGAGTGAGTGAGAGTGAGGGCATGCAAGTGAGAGAGAGAGTGAGGGTGTGCAAGTGAGAGAGAGAGAGAAAGAAGTGAGTGTAGGTGTGAAAGAGAGAAAGAGAGAGAGAAAGATAGTCTATGTCAGTGAGAGACTGAACAGGAAAGAGTGAGTGTGTAAATGAGAAAGAGAGAAAGTGGGTGAGTGAGAGAGGGAAAAAATGAGTGTGTGAGTGAGAAAGAAGGTGGGTGTGTGTGAGAGAGAAAGAGAAGGAAAGCGAGTGAGTGTGTTAGTGAAAGAGACAGACGGAAAGGGAGAGAGAGAGAGTGTGTGTTTGTGCGTGTCTTTGTCTCCCACCACCACTCAATAAATGAAATTGATGTGTTTATGTCCCTGTAACTTAGTGGTTTGGCAAAAGAGACCAATAGAATAAGTATCAAGCTTAAGAAAAAAGTACTGGGTCCGAGTCATTCAGCTAAGAGTTCCTCAAGGCAATGCCCCAGCATGGCTGCAGCCATGTGACAGACAAGCAAAACAAAATAAGCCCTCCAAGTTGGCGCCCCTCCCCCCACCGCATAGCCACAAGTAAACGATAAAAATATATGAGTAAGCATGGGTATGTAGTAAGAAGCTTGCTTCCCAACCACATGGTTCCAGGTTCAGTCCCACTGCATGGCACTTTGAGCAAGTGTCTTCTATTATAGCCACAGGCCAACAAAAGCCTTCTGAGTGGATTTGGCAGACGGAAACTGAAAGAAGCTTGTCATATATATATATATATATATATATATACATATATATATATATACATATATATATGCATGTATGAATATATATATGGTTCTAGGTTCATCCCACTGCACGGCACCTTGGGCAGGTGTCTTCTATTATAGCCTTGGGCTGACCAAAGCCTTGTGAGTGGATTTGGTAGACAGAAACTGAACGAAGCCTGTTGTATATATATATATATTTCTATGTGTGTCTTTGTGTCTGTATTTGCCCCCCCCCCCATCACCGCTTGATAACTGGTGTTTGTGTGTTTACATCCCAGTAACCTAGTGGTTCAACAAAAGAGATTGATAGAATAAGTACCAGGCATACAAAGAAGTCCCAAGGTCGATTTGTTTGACTAAAACAGGTGGTACTCCAGCATGGTCGCAGTCAAATGACTGAAACAAGGAAAAGAGTAAAAGAATGTGTGTGTGTGTGTAAGAGAGATCAATACAGTTAGAGACAAAGTAAGATCTGGTGTTGAATAGCTGAAGAGGATTTGGCGGAGAGGAGAAGACAGAGAAAACAAGGAGATGAAGATTCTTTTAAGCAAGATTCATGTAAAAAAAAAAAACGGGGGTGGAAAAAAAGAATGAAAGCCGAATGAATGGATAAATGGAATGCAGTGAGCGGTGTGTAGCAAATCCTTATATGGTCAAATTGGAAAATAGGTCAAAGAAACTGGGAATGTGAAAAGGAATGTCAAATTAAAAATGTCAGCAACAACAGAGATATATTTTTTTCAGAAACACAGGTAAATAGACAAATAGACGCAGGCACCACTGTGTGAGGTAAGAAGCTTGCTTCCCAACCACATGGCTCCGGGTTCAGTCCCATTGTGTGAACACTTTGGGCAAATGTCTTTGGCTATAACCTTGGGCTGACCAAAGTCTTGTGAGTGGATTTGGTAGACAGAAACTGAAAGAAGACCCTCGTGTGTGTGTGTGTATGTGTGACTTTTGTGTCTGTGCTTGTTTCTCATAACTGTTTGACAAACAGTGGTGTGTTTACGTCCCTGTAACTTAGCAGTTCAGCAAAGGAGACATACTCTCTTTTACTCTTTTACTTGTTTCAGTCATTTGACTGCGGCCATGCTGGAGCACCGCCTTTAATTGAGCAACTCGACGCCGGGACTTATTCTTTGTAAGCCCAGTACTTATTCTATTGGTCTGTTTTGCCAAACCGCTGAGTGATGGGGACATAAACACACCAGCATCGGTTGTCAAGCGATGTTGGGGGAACAAACACAGACATACAAACATACACGCACACATATACTCTTTTACATGTTTCAGTCATTTGACTGCGGCCATGCTGGAGCACCGCCTTTAGTCGAGCAAATTGACCCCAGGACTTATTCTTTGTAAGCCCAGTACTTATTCTATCGGTCTCTTTTGCCGAACCGCTAAGTGACGGGGAAGTAAATACACCAGCATCGGTTGTCAAGCAATGCTAGGGGTACAGACACAGACACGCAAACACATACATACATATATATACATATATACGACAGGCTTCTTTCAGTTTCCCTCTACCAAATCCACTCACAAGGCATTGGTCGGCCCGGGGTTATAGCAGGAGACACTTGCCCAAGATGCCACGCAGTGGGACTGAACCCGGAACCATGTGGTTGGTAAACAGGCTACTTACCACACAGCCACTCCTGTGCCACAGGAGAATAGAAAAGTAAATTAAGTACTGGGATCAGTTCATTTGACTAAAGTTTATTCAAGGAAGTGCCCCTGCATGGACACAGTGTAACAAGTGAAAACAAGTAAAAGAAATAATCATTTCTAATATGAGCACAAGGCCTGAAATCTTGAGGGAGCAAGGGTGAAGTTTAGTCCATTAAAACAACCCCAGTATTTTGACTGGTGCTTTTCAACTGCAGAGGGATGAGCGGCAAAGTTGACCTTGGTAGGACTTTGAACGGATCTTTTCCTTTTGAACGGCAGTTTTCAACATAATTTCTAATTAACTAAACACTTTTAAACTTCGTATACTGGTAGAATGTGTCAAAATAAAACATTTTTTTCTCTTGGCTTTCTTGAGAAAATTGTAATTTTTAAGTTTAACGTAGTTTAATTTTTCAAACTTTAACCAATCCTATGCCCTCTATTGAGCTAAAATCATTTGCTGCATCTAAAACTAAGACAACATCCTGTCACTAACACTAACACCCACCCTAACCCTAAATTTTAGCCTTTTGTTTTTTTTTTTCTTAATTGTTAAATTAATTTAATTGTTACACGTGTGCCTAAAATTATTCAATTTGTTTTTGTTTTGAGTTTTTGCCTTTGTTTTAGCATTTCGGTTTTTTTTCTTTCTTTTTTTTTTTCTTAATTGTTAAATTAAAATTATTTTCCATTGCTTTCGTTTTAGCCTTTCGGTTTTTTTTCTTAATTGTTATCCTTAAATTAATTTAACAATTAAGAAAAAAAAAAAAAAAAAGGCTAAAATTTAGGGTTAGGGTGAGGGTTAAGGTTAGTGACAGGATGTTGTCTGTTTTAGATGCAGCAAATGATTTTAGCTAAATAGAGGGCATAGGATTGGTTAAAATTCGAAAAATTAAACTACGTTAAACTTACAAATTACAATTTTCTCAAGAAAGCCAAGAGAAAAAAATGTTTTATTTTGACACATTCTACCAGTATACGAAGTTTAAAAGTGTTTAGTTAACTAGAAATTGTGTTGAAAACTGCCGTTCAAAAGGAAAAGATTCCTTTGAACTGAGAAAATAAGGAACCAGAACAAATACCAAAAAAGCATTCATACCAACGCTCTGAGACTTTAACCAATTCACCATTTGGTCGCATGTAAATAATGGTCTCAAATTTAGGCACAGGGCCAACACTTTTCGAGGGGAGGGGAAGTTGAATACATCGACCCCTTGAAAGGATGAAAGGCAAATGAGACCTCAGTGGAATTTGAACTCAGAACATAGAGACAGATGAAATGCCACTAAGCATTTCATCTGGTATGCTAACGATTAGCGTAGGAATGGCTGTGTGGTAAGTAGCTTGCTTACCAACCACATGGCTCTGGGTCCAGTCCCACTGTGTGGCACCTCGGGCAAGTGTCTTCTACTATAGCCTCGGGCCAACCAAAGACTTGTAAGTGGATTTAGTAGACGGAAACTGAAAGAAGCCCGTCGTATATGTGTGTGTGCGTGTGTGTGTGTGTGTGTGTGTTTGTGTGTCTTTGTTTGTCCCCCAACATCACTTGACAACTGATGCTGGCTGGTGTGTTTACGTCCCCGTAACTTAGCGGTTCGGCAAAAGAAACTGATAGAATAAATACTAGGCTTACAAAGAATAAGTCCTGGCGTTGAGATTCTGCCAATTAACCACCTGAACAAGTAATCCTTGCTACTAAAAGCACAAGGCCTGAAATTTTGGGGGAGGGGACTAATCGATTACACTGACCCCAGTGTTTCACTGGTACTTAACTTATCGACCCCAAAAGGATGAAAGGCTAAGTTGACCTCAGCGGAATTTGAAGTCATATCATAAAGGATGGACGAATTCCCGCTAAGCATTTTGTCTGGTATGCTAACGGTTCTGCCGGCTCACCTCCTTAAAACACAACTGAATGATACAAACTTATAAGTCGCCCAAACTGCTAAAAATAGCAGCCAAATATTCTTTGACTTACATTGGTTTACATTATGAAAAAAAAATTAAGGACATATTAGATATTTTGTTTTTTGAGGAATTAAACCAGAAAAGAAAATAGATGGACAACCACAGCGTGAATACCTTTGATCATAGATCAAGGTTTCAGGGATCAGGGTTAACCTTCAACTAAAGAAATAAATCTTATTTCTTGCTCAGGTAATCTTTCTTTTACTTGGTGTAGTCATTGGATTGAGGCCATACTGAGGCACTTGCCTTAAAAGGGTTTAGCCAAAACAAATCAGCCTCAGTACTTATTTGGAATTTACTCTATTAGTCTCTTTTGCTAAACTGCTAAGTTACAGGGACATAAATAAATCAAGGTTGGTTGTCAAGTGATCACACACACACACACACACACACACGATGTGTTTTCACAGGGTCTGTGTGACAAGTTCATTCACAAGGACATTGGTCAGCCAAGGACTATAGTAGAAGACAAGTGCCACACAATGGGACTGAACTTGAAACCGCGTGAGTTTCTTAGTCACACAGCCATACCCATGCCTAGCTTCTTAACCACACAAACAGTATTAACAATGACAGTCCATGAGTTGAAGACAAATACTGCTTCGGAAGAATCTGAACTCAGAATGTAGAACACAGAAACTATGACAATATTTGTCTGAATACAAGATGCATCAGGATGTAAAATGCACCAACTTCAAGCCAATGCCAAAGGAATTTCTATGTTCTCTGTGGTTAATCAACCTGCTAAAAATAGCAGCCAATCTTCTCTTCTATGTTACTGACCCAAAAATGGAAGAATGGAATGGAAAAAAAAAACATGTTCTTTGACCATTGGTGTGCTTGATTGGGGCAGAGCTAAAGAACAACAACAACATCAACAATAGCCATAACTGTATTTTCCAGATGTAAATTTTCCATCGATAAAATCTCTCTCTATATAAAGCTGAAGTTGTCTGTGTATGGCAGGTTTGGTAGCCTTCAACTAACACTATCTCCTCCGAGACTCTGCGGCACAAGTTGACCAAAATTGAGAGTATGATAGAAGAAGGCTTTCTCTTCATTCCGTAGAAGAAAAAATTCAAATCGGACCATGTTAACACCAAAAATTATTTACATCAAAAAGGTAGGGTTTTTTTCTATGAAAATCCCTATTTTTTACGATGTTTTGACTGCTGTGTCACCATTTTTTAGTGTATTTCAACCAGAAAAATGTTCACTTAAAGAGAATAACAAGCTACATAATGCAAAATTTTTACTTTCCAAAAATTCCAATTCTAAAGGGTCAAAACAAACCCAAGCAACACCAGGCGATACTGCTAGTATACTTTACAAACATATGCACTATGCTTAATATGCTGGCTTTCACATGAGATTTTAGACATTTGGGGAAGAGGGTATGGGCTTAAAAAACAAAAGTACAAAAAAGAAAAACGCATCATATAATATATTAACATATACAATAAATATTCCAAGATTTTGTTTTTGTGAACTAGTAGCAGTCCTCAGAATGGCCACAACCTCAGGCTGAAACCAATTGAAAGAAATCTAATAGTCCTTCAAAATTAGCTTTTCATTGATAAATAAGTCTGAAAAAGTAGGAACAATATCCTTAATAAGAACAATTACAAGACTGTAACTGTGCACTCTTGCTTAACTATATATTCTACATGCAGAAGGTGTCTGTGACAACTGTTTCTAAGTTACTATTTTAAATTGCCTATTTAATGAATACTCTTAGTTTGTTTTTCTTTTTATTCACTCAGAATTAACATATTCTTTCAGTTATTCTAAGTTCTGGTAAATACAAGTAAGATAATGCTTAGCTGAGGACGTCTCATAAAACTGAAACATGTTTGGATATATTACTGTAATTTTAAAAAGATCACACTTACTCCCTACTGCATGCCCCAAATCAATGTTTTATCAATTTGGATTCTGGAGTCATCTCCCTTACCTCTCCTGACAAGAATTATCAATAAAGAAAATGATCCATCATTACAAGTGAAATTTCCAATAGACTGGAAAAAGGTTTTGGTTGTGGTGATACACTACATCAAGTATATTTGCCTCCACTTAAGGTTAATGTGAACAATCATAACAGGTTCAACACAGAAACAATTTATAAGAAAAAGCTATATTCACAGACACACACACACACATGCACACACTCGTGTGCGTGTGTGTGTATGTATGTATGTCTGAGTGTGTATTATAATGAGGAAAATATTGGTCACACCTGTGCCAGTGCCACTCAGTACACTCTGTAAAGTGATTGGCATTAGTGCTCCAGCATGGCCACAGTCAAATGACCGAAACAAGTGAGAGTATACATAAAAAGCACCATTTGAGCGCGGCCGTTGCCAGTACCGCCTGAATGGCCCTCATGCTAGTGGCACGTAAAAGCATCCACTACACTCTCGGAGTGGTTGGTGTTAGGAAGGGCATCCGGCTGTAGAAACTCTGCCAGATCAGATTGGAGTCTGGTGCGGCAATCTGGTTCGCCAGACCTCAGTCAAATCGTCCAACCCATGCTAGCATAGAAAGCGGACGTTAAACGATGATGATGATATATATATATATATAATACACATACACGCACATTTGTTACATTGCCCCAGCATGACATTGGCCACACAACACCTGACCAGTAAAAGAATTTATATAAAGCGTCACATATTGTAGGCAAGGATTTTTATTTTAAGCCTTTAACATCCATCACAGTTCACGTTTTCACCAATGACAAAAGTATTGGATAACAATCTTGCAGGCTTATTATATAATAGATATGGTGATATATTCATGTATAAAAAATGGTGAAATAATGAATCTAAGAAGGGAAAAAAACGTGACTTCCTGTGTGATTCGGTGGGGGGTTTTCCAATGTAATAATGTCTCAACGAAGCTGGGGTATGTGGCCACTTTGAGCAAATACCAACTGTCCTTATTATGACATACAGTTTTTTTGGCAGATTTAAAATGCTAAATTGTTCAGTGCTCACATGTAATTGTAATTATACAAAATATTTGCATTTAAATAAATATTTCATAACAATAACCAAAATATTTTTTAAAAAATACCCTACAATAAAAATGATAATCTGACACATAATATGAATTATTAACCAATAATTCCCAATAAATTATTATTTCTTTTCTGTTCTTATAATTGCAGGTTTCACATTTCCAAAATAACCTGTCTTCTACAAGAGACAGTTACGTTCTATCAGAGACAACCAAAATAAATAATCTATTGACTTTTTTTTTTTAATCTATATTACATGTGTTGTTGTTGATATATTTATTGCTGTAAACGCTCTGAGCAGTTTTTGCCAATTTATTTATTTATTTATTATATTATATTATATTATATTATTATTATTATTATTATTATTATATGGGATTTTTTTTATTCTTTGTTAAGAGAGTCTTTTTTTCTGAACATCGTCTCACTACAATGGTTATTTATTATTGGGAAAGGAAAAAAAAAAGATTCCCACCTTGAAGGCCACGAAAGAACCAATTAAAAATTTCCGCTAATCTTGAGTTCCATGACTACAAGAGTGTGTTGGTTGGAGGGTGGGGGCAGCCAACATTGTGATTAAATGAGGATATGAGGTGGACTACCTTTTCGTGTCATCTGTTGGACAAGCTGCCAGTATCCTCACCAATTCATGACGTTATATATATATATATATATATATATATATATATAATATATATATATATATATATATAATATATATATATATACACACACACACACATGTATGTATGTGTATATATATATATATATATATATATATATATTATATATATATATATATATATATATATATATATATACACACACACACAAAATGCTTTTTTCTTAAAAGTTCATTACAAAATCATTTTTCCATTCATTCATTTATTTATTGAATATCATTCTCCACTTTGCTATTTTTTCAAAATATATTTATTAATGAATTTACACACACATATATAGAAACACACACACACACGGGTAGGTAGTAGGTGTATTTGTTTGTTAAATTTCTGTTTCTAAAAATGGTAGCTGAAAGGCTTCGACGAAACATCAAAAACTATCCAAAACATTTCCATGGTGAAGATGGAACATACATACAAGAATGGAGGCCCTCGCAACATGATACTCGTTTCAAAAGCTGGGCGACATTAGCAAAATAATAATAATAATGAATAAATGAATAAGTAAATAAATGCACAACAACAACGTAGACATATTTAGGGAAAAGCAGTGAGGGAGAAACAAGAACACAATACCAACAACAAAACGGCCACCATCCATTCATCCATCCATATTAAAACCTTGGCGTTCGCCAATATATTGTCTAATTATCGAAATACAGCCGATTTTTGTGGGGAGAAGGTAATTCTATAGATTGTCAAAGGGTAGAAGATGGGTTTTCGAAAATTGAAATAAAACGGAGACATTGGATTTCAAGAATTTTCCCAAAATCTACAACAGAAATAGCTGATAGCCTCAGAACACATAAATACATTATGAAGACAAGCCAAAGAGGGAGCCGCTAAATGGTCGCTCAACCTGCTAGAAACAGCAGCAAAATATCCCTTGACTCACACCCCACACCGTCTTAAAGAAGGACAGACTGGGTAATATGGCTCTCGGTTTCTTGTATATAGATTTGAAAAAAAAACGATCGTCACGGCTGGAATACCTTTGGCCTGAAGGCAACTATAACTGAGCTAACCTGGGGCTAAACAACATTATGAATATATTTAGGACTGTCTCTCACCAAACACACACACATACAAATATACATGTATTTATAATTACATGCATACCCTTAATATGTTTGTGTGAATAACATTGTCCACAATGAGTATATTACCTATTATATATGTGTGTGAGTGTATTATGCAATATCTACAAGGATACTGTGTGTACGTGCATATCTATCTATCTATCTATCTATCTATATCTCTCTCTCTTTCTCTCTCTCTCTATATATATATACACACACATACGCGCGCACACCCATGACCGTGTACAGTGTTTTTTGATACACAATAAAATCAACGGGGTACGTTATATTTGTGTTTTATCTACTATACACAAATTCATATAATTTGCGTATAGTAGATAAAAAATAGACAGTAGTGGGGTTGTATAATATCGGCGAGTGTATAATAGGTGCGCTACCTGTGTACAAAAGACGTGCACCACAATGAATATTACGTAAAGTCAGATCAACGTATGCTAATTAATGTGTCTGTATATGCTTATACGCAAACACACGCACATACATACATACGTACACGTCTATACGTTTTGTGTACAATGGATAAGTACACCGTGTGTTATTTATAAAATCTGTGTATTGTACGTGTATATAAGTGTATACAACATAAGATCTGTAGTATGTGTATTTTGACTGAAGCCAGCCAATAATGTATGTGTGTGTGTGTGTGTGTGTGTGTGTGTATGCAATATGCTCGGGTATGTAAACTACATCATCGGGGTGCGTGCGCGAGCTGAAGCTGAAGCTATCTGATATCCTGTTATTACTAACAAAGTCACAACAAGCTGCTTATCCATTCATTCTTTAATGAATTACTCGATTTTGTTTTGTTTAATTATATTTTATTTCTATTATTGTGTTTTTCTGCCTCGGGTGGCAGTGGAAGTTGTATATTCTTACACACATACACACACACTCACAGATATATACACACAATTTACCATTTATTCTTCATGCCAGTGAAAGACCTTTATGGATTTTCTGGTTAAATCAAGGTATCCGAAAATTCTGATCTCTCACTCATTCTTTCTTTCTTTCTTTCTTTCTTTCTCTCTCTCTCTCTCTCTGTATGTATTTATAAGAATGAAAGAAGGAAATAAAGACAGATTGGAATAAAAAAAAAGATCAGGATTGTGTATGTGTGTGTGTGTGTGTGTGTGTTAAAGAGACAGAGAGGGAGAGACACATAAGGTATGTGTAACTGTTTGTGTAAGAGAGAAAGACAAACAGAGCTTGGGAGAGAAAGACAAATGCAGACTGAAAGAAAGACAAATACATTAACATTACCGAACAAAGAAAAATTCCAAGCAACGAGACAGGTGGGATTCACACAAACCAATACATACATTACACAACACACACATTCAGAGGAGGGAAAAGAGAAAGAGAGAGAGATCTAACTATACAGTTTACATAATGAGGGAGCCTTCTACGTGGATGCTCACCCTGTGAGAAATAACAGCCAAATCTCACGCCAATGACATCCTATCGTCTAGAATAAATGATGTATTGGATAATGTAAGCCTAGGTATACTGTCCGAATAAAATACGGAATAGTCATGACTGGAACGCTCTTGATTAGAGTTGACCCAGAGATAAACAATAACAAAAATATAATTACAGCTATAAACATAAGTGCATATAACAACAAACAGCTACTCTACACATCTTATACAGACACTTGATACGCGTATATTTATAGTTCGGATTATACACAAATACACATGTGTTTATATAAACATACATACATATATACATGCACGTGTGTAAGTGTGTGTTGCGTCTGTGTGTGTGTATGTTTGTAAGCAAGTCTGAGAGACATGCCATTGATTTGACCCGGCAGGGACTACTGTCACTCCCTCTTTTTCAGTGTCTGTCTGTCTATCTATCTATCTGTCTGTCTATCTGTCTACTTATCTCTTCTTCGCTCTCTCCCACTTTTTACCTATCTAACCAACCATCTCTCCCTCTAGCTCTCCTTATTTGTATCCATCTCTCTTTATATCCATCCAGCCATCCCGTTCTCCTTATCTATCTACCTACCTACCTATCTATCTCCTCTCTCTCGTTATCCATCTCTTTCTTTCTCTATCCATCTCTCCCTCTCGTACCCTCCCAGTTTATCATTCTGTCACCAAACATAACCACACTCACATACTAGTCAAACATACATATATACATTACACACATATATATATATATATATATATGTACCTACGTAAGGGAGGGTGTGCTACAGAGATAGGGAAGTCAACGAAAGCGGGGCCCAAAGTATGTAGCAAGGAAAAGAAAAAACAATTTAATAATAATAAACACATCAGACGGATAAGGTATTAGAGCAACAAGACAGTTTAAAACAAACGCCATAAGAGAATGGAAACACATAGCCATTATTAGTAAAATATTTAAAACAAAGGCTGGTGTGAGTAGTTTTGTGGATGTGACTAGCATCAACTTTGACAATCCATCTTGTCAAAAAAGAAAAAAAAAACAGAAAGAAACAAAAAATGCCAAGTGTAACTTTTATCTTGTTCTGTGTTTTGATTTTCTTCCTTAACATTCTTGTGTGTATTTTCTTATATATATATACTTATGTGTGTTTGTATGTATGTGTGTGTGTGTTTCATTTTGTATATTTGTAGGGTGAAAATTTAAGGAGTGTTGTTAACGTTAACCTTTAGAGGATCGTCATTATTACTATTATTATTATTATTACTTTTTTTTTGGTTTTGGCCTTGTGTACATGGATGGATGTGAAGTTCAGAGATATGTATATAAAAGCATTCCCACCAAATTTGGACTGACTGCGACTAAGCCAGCCTGCAAATACCCCAACTAAGATGTATGATGATGTTATCTGAAGTGTTTGGCCAGACTACCTTCCAGCTGTATTAGAAGAACTATATGTTACTCACCTGTCCAGTAACGCTGTTAGAAAACAGATGACTTAATGAGTTTGGCTACGGTGTAAAGTATCCACTCATGTGAATTCATATATATATACATATATATGATATATATATATATATATATATGATATATATATATGTATGTATGTGTACGAATTAACAGTCTACTAGGAGGGCAATGTTTCCAGTTGTTGAATTCATATAATTAGGGAGAGATCAATGATCCTGAACGAAAAATACGTTCAACTCCGGACCCGATGCCTGCTGCGATCACATCTTATGTTATGCGATAGACTACGTTCCCGCGTGTCGGAAAAAAAAAACACTGCTGTCATTCAGTTTGGCTCCAGCAAATGTCAAATGATAAAAACTATGTAGGCTATGTTGGTTGAGGGAGCAGTCGTTGTGTAGTGGCATCGAAGAAAGAGTCGAAGAAATGCGGTGCAGACTTAAGTAATGTCCCTTCTATGGCCTGTTATGTACACTGATTGTCTTTGATTAAATGTCTGTGAGGCTTTTCTTAATTCCTTTTTACAAGTCACGGCATCATTCTTCAACGCGTTCACTCGGTAACGTTGAGAACAAGCACACCCATAGCGCACTATCTAAATCAATATATTCCGTGCAGACACCATTTAGTAGTGCTTTGGTGGAATCGTTTTCATTTTTAGAGAATCCACAGAGTTATTTAACCATTGATGTATTAAATTCTTCGTTTATTCTTAACAGCTACCCGAAATCCCATAACCTGAAGATTGTTTTGTATAAATACTCACCAAAACTTGCTGATAGTCTTCGTTTTGGCTTTGTTTTTCCTCAGTAAGGCTGATTACAAGAAGGCAGTTGTGTATTATTCCATTAAGAAGTTAGAACTATTTACCCAGGGTAACTTGCGTTCAAAGTAGGAAGGCCTAGTTTTATGACTTACGACTAGAAGAGAAGAATTATTCCACTGTTAAGGAAAATAGCGAGCTTTTTAAAAGGAACTTTAAGTGACACTCACTGGATAATTAATCTTGTATTGATGTTTAAAATAAAATTTAAAGTTCAACATTACACATATCCAAAAATGAAGTTAAATTGATATTTTATTTTTACTTTCAGTTAGTGTAATAAAAGGAAATAATAAATTCCATTAAATTCATTTTAAATATTTAAATATTTTATTATCAGTAAGTATGACTTTAAAGTTACAAGTTTTATCCTTTCAAAGTTGATTCATAAAGAAAGATAAAAAAATATCATTCCACAGCAGCAGAGAAAAATAAATTCTTTTGATTAGCCGTTGTTCCTCTCTACCTTTCAGTCATTTAAGTACCAAAATATAGATTTTACTTTACATTGTCAATAAAACATGCACCTTAACCTTTCCATTATCTCATCATCACAGCTTCATTAACATAACCACTGCCATCATCATCATCATTTCCTTTACAATGCTGCTACCATCATCGTGTCATTGCCATCCCATTTATCATCACAACCACCAACAGTCACCATTATAACTGCCATTACCAAACACCAGCATTATCATCATCATTATCAACATCAATACCGTTACCATTTACTATCTCCAGCTCTGGCTAGTGTCATTTTTCTCAATTTTCAGTTAAATTCATATATTTTAGTCACAAAATCACATGTAATATTTAAACATACACAGCAGAGAGCAAAGACATTTATGATTGAGGGCCTGAGACAAAGTCCAAAATTGGCAGCAGGTTATCATAAGCAGCACCGCAACTACCACCCTCTTCACTGTTTAACCAATTCTTTTCCAATTCCATATGAGTTTCATCTAACACTGTCTTTCTCTCTCTATCTTTGCCACACTCATTCTATATATCCTCATCATTGTTTCAACATAAGACATGTCCATGCTTGCCTGAGTTGGATGGAATGTGTCAATGTGAATTTTCTATGGCTGGATGCCTTTCCTGCCACCAACCCTCACTTACTTCCAAATAAGATAATATTTCCCCATGGCCAGACATGTTTTCATGGAAGACTGCAAGAAGGATACCACTTCCATGATGGCAACACTCATTTACAACATCTCATATGATTTTAAGGCAAGGAGTCTGTAACACACACACACACATGTATAAATGTGTGTGAGTGTTACTGACTCATATATATATATATGTGTGTGTGTGTGTGTGTGGAGGTGCAATGGCCCAGTGGTTAAGGCAGCGGAATTGTCGTTGTAGGATCGCGGTTTCGATTCCCAGACCGGGTGTTGTGAGTGTTTATTGAGTGAAAACACCTAAAGCTCCATGTGGCTCCAGCAGGGGTTGGTGGCGATCCCTGCTGTACTCTTTTGCCACAACTTTCTCTCACTCTTTCTTCTGTTGGCCTGCTCGCTTAGCCAGCAGGGTGATGTCATTTGAAGGCTAAAAGAATGTGAAGCACATTGTGACCAGCGATGTGTAGCAACATCTAATAGCCTGGTCGGTCATGTGATCACGTGATATATATATATATATATGACAGGTGCTGAAAGGTTCTTGGCTTTAAAGGCATTGTGAAAGGCCTGGTTGAAGGTTCTACCTTCCAAGTTCTTTTACAGGGCTTAGAAAAACTGAAGAACTGCTTCAATAAGTGTGTGAATCTGGGAGGGGAATATGTTGAATAAAATCATAACAGATCCTCCTGTATTTTCTTTTACCCAAAGCCAGGAACTTTTCAGCACCCCCTTGTGTATATATATATATATATATATATATATATATATGCATACCTTTCCTACTTGGGACACAAAATTCTACTTGTGAAGACCTGTTGAGGCAAGTGACAATCAAAATCAAAATTGATCAACATCAATGGAAATTGTAGCTGTGATACCAGTGCCAGTGGCACGTAAGAGAACCATCCGAACGTGGCCGTTGCCAGCGCCGCCCCGACTGGCCTCCGTGCCAGTGGCACGTAAAAAGCACCATCTGATCGTGGCCGTTGCCAGCCTCACTTGGCCTCCATGCTGGTGGCATGTAAAAAGCACCATCCGATCATGGCCGCTTGCCAGCCTCGTCTGGCACGTAAAAAGCACCCACTACACTCACGGAGTGGTTGGCGTTAGGAAGGGCATCCAACTGTAGAAACATTGCCAGATCAGACTGGGCATGGTGCAGCCTTCTGGCTTCCCAGACTCCAGTTGAACCGTCCAACCCATGCTAGCATGGAAAGCGGACGCTAAACGATGATGATGATATGTATGTATGCATACATACATACATACATTCTAGAAATATTACCTGTATAATGAAACAGAGTGTCAGAAAATTTATTGGTATTATTTATTCAACATTACAGATGTTTCATTTGCTAACAGGAATTACTGATTTTTATATGTTAGATAGACATGTAAGGAACTTCCAATTAGAAATTCTCCAGATAGAGAATTAAATAATATTAAAAAGTATTATTTAATTCTTTGTCTGAATAATTTGTAACAGGAAATTCCTCACATGCCTAACACATAAAACTCTAACTCCTATTAGTAAATGAAACATCTGTAATGGTGAATAAATACTACCAATAAATTTTAAAACTTCATATTTTGTCGTATGTATTTATATATACCACCTGATTGGCCCTTATGCTGGTGGCATGTAAAAGCACCCACTACACTCTCGGAGTGGTTGGCATTGGGTAGGGCATCCGGCTGTAGAAACTTTGCCAGATCAGATTGGAGCCTGGTGAAGCCTTCTGGCTTGCCAGCCCTCAGTCAAACTGTCCAACTCATGCCAGCATGGAAAGCGGACGTTAAATAATGCTGATGATATGTGTATATATATATATACATATAAGGGAGAGACAGACAGATAGGCAGGTAGGCAGAGAGATAGATGTATTTTTTTGTGCCCATAACTCTTTTACTCTTTCGCTTTTAGTCGTGCAAATTGACCCCAGGACTTATTCTTTGTAAGCCTAGTACTTATTCTATTGGTCTCTTTTGCCAAACAACTAAGTGACGGGAACATAAACACACCAGCATCGGTTGTCAAGCGATGTTGGGGGAACAAACACAGACGCACAAACATACACACACATGCACACACACACACACACACATATACATATATACGGCAGGCTTCTTTCTGTTTCCGTCTACCAAATCCACTCACAAGCCTTGGTTGGCCTGAGGCTATAGTAGAGGGCACTTGCCAAAGGTGCCATGCAGTGGGACTGAACCCGGATCCATGTGGTTTGTAAGCAAGCTACTTACCACACAGACACTCCAATGCCATCTAAATTATTCTTTTATATTTTTATTATTTACATAATTTTCTACCATATATTTCAATGGTAGAAGTAACAAAGAGAACTATGAGCTCCACTTGCTTTAGTAACAAAAATACACGACTTTTATTATATTTATTTTCAATAATAAACTCTGTTGTGTATCTATATTCTTTAACTCTTTTACTTGTTTCAGTCATTTGACTGCGGCCATGCTGGAGCACCGCCTTTTTACTCGAGCAAATCGACCCCAGGACTTATTCTTTGTAAACCTAGTATCTACTCTATTGGTCTCCTTTGCTGAACTGCTAAGTTACAGGGATGTAAACACACCAGCATCGGTTGTCGAGTGATGGGGTGGGGGACAAATACAGACACACAAACATATACACACTCATACATACATATATATATATATATATATATATACATATATACGACAGGCTTCTTTCAGTTTCCAACTACCAAATCCACTCACAAGGCTTTGGTTGGCCTGAGGCTATAGTAGAAGACACTTGCCCAAGATGTGACGCAGTGGGACAGAACTCGGAACCATGTAGTTAGTAAGCAAGCTACTTTCCACACAGCCACTCAAGCAAAAATAATCTGAAGTCGTACAAAGAAAGAAGTGATGATCATAAAATCTGATTGGGAAGACAATCTTCATAAAAAAAACTGTTGTAATCAAAAATCTACATAATTAAACATGAAACTGTATACTCTCTTTTACTTGTTTCAATCATTTGACTGTGGCCATGCTGGAGCACCACCTTTTTAGTCGAGCAAATTGACCCCAGGACTTATTCTTTGGAAGCTTAGTACTTATTCTATCGGTCTCTTTTGCCGAACTACTAAGTTACGGGGACATAAACACACCAGCATTGGTTGTCAAGCGATGTGTTGGGAGGACAAACACAGACACACACATACATATATATATACATGTATACGACAAGCTTCTTTCAGTTTCTGTCGACCAAATCCACTCACAAGGCTTTGGTCAGCCCGAGGCTATAGCAGAAGACACTTGCCCAAGGTGCCATGCAGTGGGACTGAACCTGAAACCATGTGGTTCGTAAGCAAGCTACTTACCACACAGCTACTCCTATGCCTATAGAGTAAAATCTATCAATGATATGTTATTCTATCCATGTTTGCAAAAATGACTCATCAAAGGATCTATTAAGTTATAAGGTACAAGGCAGTGTACAACGTATATGTGCAATGCTTGAAATGCAGACTATATACAAGTATTGCCAATATGTATATTTTTGTACTTCAGAATTGTAATATATTTTAGGCTAGCTTAGAAACTGCACTCTGTGTAAACTTTTAAGCTAGCTCCTGCAGAGGGCTAATTGGGCCTCTGACCCAAAACTAAAGACTGCTAAATAACATGACTATAATATGTCTATAATGACTATATGCCCCCGTGATGTTTGATCAGAGATTAAGGACGGATGAGAATTAATTCTTTAAAGTAATCATTCTATAGTTCCAGTTCCAAGTTGAATTCCATATTTTGGCCAATTGTCCTAAAGTTTTTATCACAACGTAAAATTAATGAAATGAATATCATTTATCTCCCCCTTCATCTCTGACATCATCTGACAAAAGCCAACCAAGATGGTGTGAATCAGCCAAGCTTTACCTGCTAGAAATAGCAACCCAAAATGCTTTTAAATCAGATCCCAATGCTGGATGTTCAAAAGCCAAATAAAGGGCAGATTTTCAATTCCAGAATCATCCTGATTCCAAAAAAGTATAATATGTCTATGTAGAGCAAATATAGACTGAAATATAGGGGTCCCAGACGGACAGGATTTCACTTTTATCAGATGAAAACTTATTTATATTAATGATAAAAAATATATGTTGTGAATGTATATTAAATAAAATTTTCATATCGTGGTGTATGTTTCACCTTAAAAGCTTTATATGTAGGACATATAGGATATGTCATAATATTCAAATTATCTGCATAAGGAATGCATGCTGCATTAACTATTGACAAAATATACAGCTTGTAGTGACACCTGGTTCTAGACACCATTGTGGAACATTCATCCACGCATGCGCATAGAATTAGAGCTTTCCGGAGATCTGATGGAAGCCCCTTATGTGCATGCACAATCATCATCAGCAGCTAGGCTTGACCACCCATTCATCCTTTTCGGCCCCAGCTTCTGACCAGACAGGACGCAACTTAGACCAGCTCCGTGGAGCAGGAATTCTGATGGAGAGCGACGTTGTGAGTCTGTGAAAATGCCTTCGTATTTTTGTGCCTAACTACCAACCCTGCTGCTTCCACACCAAGGCGTCCAGGCTACTGATCTCCAGAGAGGAAATGTTTATTCAGGCGAAATAAATTATTATTGTTATTTGTTCGGAGAGATCTTGTCCTCGCCTTTTCCTTCCATGAACTATGTATGGAATTGTGAAGCACCCATCCAATGCCAACTCATTTCCTCCAAACTGTTGGAGGATCCTGTGGAGCAATATCTAGAGGGCTAGTACTGGGTAACAGTAATAAATTCACAGAGAAACTCTAGGTGCTGAAAATGAAGTGGCTGGTCTGTTTCAGAGTACTCTCAGATGTACTACTACTAAGGATAACTTCCAGAAATCCTTGGCTTGGCAGCAATACTAAGGAGTGCTACCAAAATGTTTAAGATAAACACTTCAGGAATGGAAGTACCACCAGGCAGGACAGTCTGAAATGAATGCAACATGACAAAACTGTACTGAACATACTCATGCAGTAGCCAAGCACAGACCTGTAGAATTATATAGAACAGCTTTTTGTCGTTGCATGAGGGTCAGATCTAGCTACAGACTGAGTCCATTGTGAACATTATCACACAACCTCCTTTAATGAGATGAAGCAGGCATTTTCCTCTGTCTATGGTGAAAGAGATTGTTTTGTAGATGTGGCTGAAAGGATTGAAGATAGACACCCTCCCCTTCAGTCAGCCCTGTATCAATTTCTTTCGTGTTTCACATGGAAAGGAAAATGAAAGTTGATAGGGAGTTCTCCAGTATGTTTTTCAAAAGGTGACTGATCAGGAAAAAATTAGAGTGAACAGAACTAACCTAAGTATGCATTTGTAGATTGGAGAACAGTAGTTGGACAAGAGTTAATATCCTCAGTGACCCTGGATCTGTAAGGTTCCTTCATTGACACTAGTTGGAGGCTCTTCTGTGTCAGGAGGACTGTTCCATCCATTTCCATATTATGTATACTTTTTATCTCATTTTTTCCCCACCAACTGCCCTTTCTTTTCCCTTAACAATCTTATGTACACCAACACACACACAAAATGTTAACCTGTCTTTGTAATGTGCTCCTCATCTGATTCTACTGAGGCAAATAAAAAAAACAACATTATTATTATTATAAGGTGGCAAGCTGGCAGAATCGTTAGCACACTGAAGTCTACTTTGCTTTTCATCCTTTCAGGGTCGGTTAAATAAGTACCAGTTATGCATTGGAGTTGATGTAATCGACTTAATTCTTTCCCCTAAAATTTGAGACCTTGTGCTTCCCGTAGAAAGGATCATCATCATCATCATCATCATCACAGAATTATCTTGGTATCAGAGTGATGAACAACAAGCTACATCTTGCAGCCACAGGCCTCAAGGTTTTGGCTTGTAGAAGCAACTCTGCATGGGTATCACCCAAGACATGCTGGACTGTGTAAACCACAACCCAGTCTTCATGAAAACCACATCGTCACCAGTGATGAGACAAGTACACACTATATGTCTCTACTCTATGTGTAACAGCTGGGAACTCTCATGGCCTACTGTTATGAAAATGTTAATGCATATGCAGGAAGGGTAGCGTCACTTCCCACCCAAAGGAATTAACCCATGTAGCATTTTTTTGTCTTTCCCTCTCTCTGCTGGGTAACCATATACCTCCTCTACAGCAAAACACCTGTTTCTGCCTTCTCTCTCTCTGTCTGTCACACTTTAACCTTCCATCATCTAACACAAGATCATCTTTTCCAATGCCCTCTCCCCTCTCAAAAATTCCAAGTTACTTGGTAACCCAGCCGGTGCTGGTGCTATGTAAAAAGCATCCAGTCCACACTGTGAAGAGGTTGGCATTTGGGAGGGCATCCAGCTGCAAAAATCATGCCAAAACTGACCTCACCTGTGCTTGTGCCATGTAAAAAGTGCTCAGTCCACTCTGTAGGGTGGTTGGTGTAAGGAAAGGCATCCAGCCATAAAGACCATGCCAAAACAGACACAGACGCCAAGAACAATCTTATGAAACCATCCAACTCATGCCAGCATCGAAGGTGGATGTTAAACAATGATGATGCTGACGATGATGATTTTTTAACACTCCTTGTATATAACCAGGATTTAAGAATGGTGGTTTCCATTCCCAACATGCCAACTTCAACTAAGGTTACACCAGCTTCCTTTAAGTTCCATATATTTTTTAGTTCTCTTTTCAGTCCTCATTAGTTACTTTCTCTTCCTCCTTACTTTTTATATTCTTGTCCCTGGGGACTATTATGTCAATAATATCATGTTTTCTATTTTTCTTGTACAGCACCAAAATATCTGACTTTCTATGTTCTATCGCATGGTTAGTTTGCATGTTAAAGTCCCAGAGGATTTTAACATTGGTATACACCATTATTGTTGTTGTTATTATTATTATTATTATCATTATTTTTCCTTCTTTCTTCAAATTTTCTTCCATTTCTCGTCGAGTACACCTAGGGCAGAGAAGCTCATTGTATGCATTCCCAGATTACACATGCAAATTCACAGGTAAAATATGTATTTAAAAAAATTAATGAATAAATAAATTCATGAATGGATGTTGTTATCACAGCGATAATGCTCTTCTCAGTACATGAGCCGTTCCTATTATTATTATTATTATTATTGAGTGAGTGAGAGAGCAGTGCATGCCATCAAAGTGACACTTGGGTAAAATATATACGAAGCACAACAGTCCTCATGATATTCCCATCACCTAACTGTATCTCTTCCTTGATGCCATCTACTTTTCTTACTAGCCAGGACTGTTTCACTCATTATCCACCCTTCGTTTGTTAATACTGTTTTCTTCGCCCACACTTTCAATGATTATTTTCACTCACCACCAATCATCTCTCACCCTCCTCATGCACTACATCTGTTTCTCGCTTTCCTACCCACTCCTGCACATACTCAACATCATCTCCTCCCCCTCCTCTCTCTCTCTATCATTTTTATCCTATCTACTCTTACTTCATTGTTATTCTGCTACTCAGCCCTGTCAAACACCCCCTACCCTTGCTCCTGTTTCTGCTTTCTTGCTCCTCTTGATCATTCCCACCCTTTGCTTTTAAAATATGACCAGTCAAATAGCTCCTTTACAAGAAGAAACCTGTTCTGCTCTTGCCCCTTTTTTAATACTTTTTTTATCATTCCCACCCTTTCTTTTAAAATATGACCAGTCAAATAGCTCCTTTACAAGAAGAAACCTGTTCTGCTCTCGCCCCTTTTTTAATAATTTTTTTATCATTCCCACCCTTTCTTTTAAAATATGACCAGTCAAATAGCTCCTTTACAAGAAGAAACCTGTTCTGCTCTTGCCCCTTTTTTAATACTTTTTTTATCATTCCCACCCTTTCTTTTAAAATATGACCAGTCAAATAGCTCCTTTACAAGAAGAAACCTGTTCTGCTCTGGCCCCTTTTTTTATACTTTTACCCATCTTTTGCTCCTCATCTCCAAGTTTCCCCTCCTAAGTACATAGTCTTGCAAGCTGCATTACAGCCTCAATAGTACTGGTAGCATGAAAAAAGCACCCAGTATACATGGCATCCATCTGCAGAAACTATACTAAAGCAGACAGTGGAGCACAAATGTAGTCCTTAGGCCAATCCAACCATGTCAAACCATCTAACCCATCTAAGGCAGCGAGCTGGCAGAGATGTTAGCATGACGGACGAAATGCGTAGCCGTATTTCATCTGCCATTACGTTCTGAGTTCAAATTCCGCTGAGGTCGATTTTGCCTTTCATCCTTTCGGAGTCGATAAATTAAGTACCAGTTACGCACTGGGGTCGATATAATCGACTTAATCCATTTGTCTGTCCTTGTTTGTCCTCCCTGTGTTTAGCCCCTTGTGGGTAGTAAAGAAATAGGTATTTCATCTGCCGCTACGTTCTGAGTTCAAATTCCGCCGAGGTCAACTTTACCTTTCATCCTTTCGGGGTCGATTAAATAAGTACCAGTTATACACTGGAGTCGATATAATCGACTTAATCCATGTGTTGTCCTTGTTTGTCCCCTCTGTGTGTAGCCCCATGTGGGCAGTAAAGAAATAAGAAACCATCTAACCCATGCCACCATGGATCATGGACAGTTGCTTTGACATTTCTTAGCCATCATTGATTTATTATAATTGCCACTCAGTCAGTTATAATAATAAGTGTACCACTTGATCCAATGAATGGAACAGCCTGCTCATGAAATTAATCAGCAAGTGGCTGAGTACTCCACAGACGTTCTTCACATTTACATTCTGAGTTCAAATTCCATCCTGGTCGACTTTGCCTTTCACTCTTTCAGGGTTGATAAAATAAGTACCAGTTACGCACTGGGGTGGATGTAATTGACTTACCTCTCCCCCAAATTGGTGGCCTTGTGCCAAAATTTTAAACACACACACTTATGTACATATTAGAAGCTTGCTTCCCAACCATATGATTCAGGGCTCAGCTCCCCGCATGATGCCTTGGGCAAGTGTCTTCTATTATAGCCTCAGGCCAACCAAATCCTTGTGAGTGGATTTAATAGACTGAAACTGAAAGAAGCATGCTGCATGTTTGTGTGTGTGTGTGTCTTTGTGACTGTGTTTCCCCACACACACTGCTTAACAACCAGTTCTGATAGGTTTACATCCCAGTAACTTAACAGTTTGGTAAAAGAGAATGATAAAATAAGTACCACACTTTAAAAAAATAAGTATTATGGTCGATGCATTCAACTAAACATTTTTGAAGGTGGTGCCCCAGCATAGCCACAGTCTAATGACTGAAACAAGATAAAAGATGTAAAGATATATATATATAGTTGCATGATACCAGTGCCGGTGGCATGTAAAAGTACCATTCAAAAATGGTTAATGCCAGTACTGCCTGAATGGCCCTCATGCCAATGGCACATAAAAAGCACCTACTACACTCTCAGAGTGGTTGGCCTTAGGAAGGGTGTCCATCTGTAGAAACCTTGCCAGATTAGAGTGGAGCCTGGCACAGCCTTCTGGCTTGCCAGTCCTCAGTGAAACCGTCGTTGCCAGTACCGCCTGACTGATCCCCGTGCCAGTGGCATGTAAAAGCACCCACTACACTCTCAGAGTGGTTGGCATTAGGAAAGGCATCCAGCTGTAGAAACTCTGCCAGATCAAGATTGGAGCCTGGTGCAGCCTTCTGGTTCACCAGTCCCCAGTCAAATCATCCAACCCATTATAAAAGCACCTACTACACTCTCAGAGTGGTTGGCCTTAGGAAGGGCAACGCATGGAAAGCGGATGTTAAACAATGATGACGACGATGATGTGTGTGTGTGTGTATAATAAATATATATACATCATCAGTAAATCATAAATCCAAAAGTGAAACGCACTCTAAAATACAGAGCAGTAGAATATTTAGGTAAAGATAGTTATGGCTGGTCTATGGGGTTACCCAGGGTTCACATTCAGAAAGCATCTAGCTTTACATCTTGTCAGACCCAAATGGCTGATGGCCTATAACCTCTCTTCAAAGTGGAGGAAGAAAAGACCTCGAAGTCATTAAGGTCTGACAAAATGTAAAACTAAGCGTTTTGTGGACATGAAGCCCTGGGTAACTCCCATAACTATCTTTACCTAAATACATACATACATATATATATATATATATATATATAAATTAGAAAGAAACCACCTTTTATCAATTCAAAATGAACAATTAAATTACACCATCTAGAAAATTACATATAATACAAATATTAAAAATAAAATAACAATAACGTTTTTATTATTATTTTGCAATTTACTTAATCATCGGTATATTATTGCTATTTTATTTTAAATATTTGTATTATATGTAATTTTCTAGATGGTGTAATTTAATTGTTCATTTTGAATTGATAAAAGGTGTTTTTTTTCTAATTTTTATATATATATGTTATATTTTGTGAAATTTGATTTAGCATTTCTAAATTTTTCCCTGTAAGTTAGGAATAATATTCCCTCAAATAATTATTGTATATATATATATATAATCATCATCATCATCATCATCGTTTAACATCTGCTTTCCATGCTAGCATGGGTTGGACAATTTGACTGAGGACTGGCGAACCAGATGGCTGCACCAGGCTCAAATCTTGATCTGGCAGTGTTTCTACGGCTGGATGCCCTTCCTAACGCCAACCACTCCACGAGTGTAGTAGGTGCTTTTTATGTGCCACCCACACAGGTGCCAGATGGTGCTGGCAAACAGCCACGAACGGATGGTGCTTTTACGTGCCACCGGCACGGGGGCCAGGCGAGGCTGGCAACGGACACGAACGGATGGTGCTTTTACGTGTCACTGGCACGGAGGCCAGTCGGGGCGGCGCTGGCAACGGCCACGAACGGATGGTGCTTTTTACGTGCCACCGGCACGGGGGCGAGGCGAGGCTGGCAAACGGCCATGAATGGATGGTGCTTTTATGTGCCACCGGCACGGGACCAGGCGAAGCTGGCAATGGACATGAACGGATGGTGCTTTTACGTGCCACCGGCACGGAGGCCAGTCGGTGCGGCGCTGGCAACGGCCACAATCGGATGGTTCGCTTACTTGTCACCAGCACTGGTATCACAGCCGCAATTTCCATTGATGTTGATCGACTTCGATTTTGGTTCTGCTTTCTGATATCTGATTTGATTTGGTTGGATTTTGATTTTTTGATTTTTTGATTTTCACTTGCCTCAACGGGTCTTCACAAGTGGAGTTTTGTGTCCCAAGAAGGAAAGGTATGTATAAGTCGACTGGCTACATACCAGGTACAGGCCACGGGTTATGGCCTCACTAGTCTTGTCGGGTCTTCTCACGCACAGCATCTTCCATAGGTCTCGGTCTCTAGTCATTTCCTTGGTGAGACCTAAAGTTTGAAGGTCGTGCTTCACTACCTCGTCCCAGGTTTTCCTGGGTCTACCTCTTCCACAGGTTCCCTCAACTGCTAGGGTGTAGCACTTTTGCACACAACTATCTTCAGCCATTCTCGTCACATGACCATACCAGCGCAGACGTCTCTCTTGCACACCACAACTGATGCTTCTTAGGTTTAACTTTTCTCTCAAGGTACTTACACTCTGTCGATTATGAACACTGACATTACACATCCATCGGAGCATACTGGCTTCATTTCTTGTGAGCTTACGCATATCCTCAGCAGTCACGGCCCATGTTTCACTACCATGTAGCATGGCTGTACGTACACATGCATCATACAGTCTGCCTTTTACTCTGAGCGAGAGGCCTTTTGTCACCAGCAGGGGTAAGAGCTCTCTAAACTTTGCCCAGGCTATTCTTACTCTAGCAGTTACACTTTCAGCACACCCACCCCCGCTACTGACTTGGTCACCTAGGTAGCGGAAGCTATCAACTACTTCTAGTTTGTCTCCCTGGAACGTGGTAGAAGTTGGTCTCTGCACATTTCCAGTGTTTATTGCTCCTGAGCATCTGCCACAGACAAAAACTATTTTCCTAGTTAGCCTTCCTTTGACATTGCTGCACCTCTTATGTGTCCATAGCTTACACTTGGTGCACCTTCTAGAGTTTCTACCTACACCTTTTTTACAGATCGAGCAGGGCCATCTACCTGAAATCGTTTGTGATTGGTCCACCTTCCTACTTATTAGGACTTTGGTTTTGGCTAGGTTGATTCTAAGGCCCTTCGATTCTAATCCTTGTTTCCACACCTGAAACTTCTCCTCCAGTTCTGATAGTGACTCAGCAATTAGAGCAAGGTCATCAGCATAGAGGAGCTCCCAGGGGCATCCTGTCTTGAATTCCTCCGTTATTGCCTGGAGGACTATGATAAATAGGAGGGGACTGAGGACTGAACCTTGGTGAACCTCAACCTCTACCCGGAATTCTTCACTGTACTCGTTGCCAACCCTCACCTTACTAGCAGCGTCTCTGTACATGGCTCGCACAGCTCTCACTAACCATTCATCTATCCCTAGTTTCCTCATTGACCACCAGATAAGGGATCGGGGGACCCTGTCAAAGGCTTTCTCCATGTCAACAAAAGCCAGGTACAGGGGCTTATCTTTGGCTAGGTATTTCTCCTGCAGCTGTCTTACCAGGAATATAGCATCAGTAGTACTTTTCCCTGGCACGAACCCAAACTGCATCTCATCTAAGCTAACTCTCTCTCTAATTAATTGGGCTATAACCCTCTCCGTAACCTTCATTACCTGATCCAGCAGCTTGATACCCCTGTAGTTATTTGTATCTAGGGCGTCACCTTTACCTTTGTAGCAGTTGACTATTATGCTGCTACACCAGTCATTGGGTATGACTCCTTCGTGTATCACCTGGTTAACTATACGGGTGACTAGGCTATAGCCGACACTACCAGATATTTTGAGCATCTCTGCAGTAATTCCTGATGGGCCTGGGGCTTTCCCTGTTTTCATGCTTGTAATTGCCTTAACTACTAAGGAACTGTTAACTCGGATTGCTGGTCCCTCTGTTGGGTCGACATTCGGCAGACTCTCTTTATCCCATTCATTTTCCTCATTCAGCAACCTTTCATAGTGGTGTCTCCAAGCCTCTCTCTTTGCATCCTCATTTAGCGCAAGTGAACCGTCATCCTTGTGAACACATTTCTCTCCTACCACGTGACGATTCTCTCTCACACACTGTCTTGCAACACGAAATACCTCAAGTCTTTCATCCTCACGGTGCAGAACATTGGCAAACTTTTTCTTATCTGCTTCCCCTCTGGCTAGATAGACCTGTCTCCTAGCTTCCCTTCTGGCAGTCTGATACACTTCCCTGCTACCACCGTTCTTCCAGTCCTTCCAAGCCTGTTTCTTTTGTCTAATAGCCCTGTCAACAATATTGTTCCACCACCACATTATTTTGGGTCTTAAGGGGACTTTGCACCAGCCACAGATCTGGTCAGTGGCTTTCAGCAGGTTGTCCCTCAGAAGCGTCCAGTTGTCTTCTACCCCATGCGTAGCTATACCCCCTTCCATTTCGTCAAAGGCTTCAAGTAACATGTCTCTAAATCTCTGTCCATTCGCAGGGTCTTTAAGCTTCCAGACCCTTCTTCTCCATGTTGGTCGTCTTCTAGTCGCCCTCCTAGTCCTGATCCTAAAGTCACTAACTACCAGTCTATGTTGTGGGGTGCATTCTTCGCCTGGGAAGGTTTTGGCATTTATAAGCAGCCATCTTTCCCTTTTTCTGACAAGGATGTAGTCGATTTGGCTAGTATGCCGGCCCGATCGGTAGGTGACCAGGTGGCTTGTCGGTTTCCTGAAGTTAGTGTTGCAAACCATAAGACTATTCGCATCGCATAACTCCAGCAGCCTGGTCCCTCCTCGTTGCGGGAACCATAACCGTAGCCGCCATGTACGCCATGGAAGCCCCCAGCATGTCGTCCAATATATGTAATGGCTTAGTCAGAGAAAGAATGGCATCACCCATTATCCTTCTCAGGATTTCTGTGATTGGTGGGAGAAAAGGAAGAAGTTATCCTGAGACCTGAGATCTGACCTAAAAGGTGCACCAGAATGGTCTCTACTACAGGCACTTAAGGGAAGGACAAGCATCATAGAGTCAGGGCCAACTTTCAGGGCAATCTAAGTTCAATTTCCTATTGAGCTATTGCTTCCCATTTTGCGCCTCACAGTCACAATTTCCAGCTATAGTAAATAACCTAGAGAGGAACATTACCAAGCAGACTTACATTTAACGTACAACATGAAAATGAAACCATCACTGGCGACCTGTTGATTAATTATTACTTGTTGGATATTTACTTTTCATATCAAGGAATACCAATTTAAGGAATTATACAGAATGTACACTGTTACTGCATATGTGATGGTAAGATGCAATCACAGCCAAACAGACATACTTCGGCATGGTGGAATAACTAATTCGAATCTGTTTGGCTTCACAGAACAGGTTGTGCTATTTATCCTTTTGATCACTGAATACAAAATGTGGCTTGCAGGACTTCTGTCCAGATGGTTTTCCTGAGTCCCCCATCTCACCCTTGTATGCCAATCCATCACAAAATAACCCATTTACAGCTGAGTGTGACGGAGTGACATGAAATGAAGTGTTTTGCTCAAGAACACAACACACTGCCCGGTGAGGGAATTGAAACCTTGATTTCATGATTGTTAGTGCAATGCCCTAAACACCAGGCCATGTGCTGAACAGTTCAAGAAGTTTGCTTAGGCACAGGAATAGCTGTGTGGTAAGTAGCTTGCTTACTAACCACATGGTTCCGGGTTCAGTCGCTGCATAGCACCTTGGGCAAGTGTCTTCTATTATAGCCTCAGGCCAACCAAAGCCTTGTGAGTGGATTTGGTAGATGGAAACTGAAAAGAAGCCCGTCGTATATATGTATATGTGTGTGTTTGTGTGTCTGTGTTTGTCCCCAGAACATCGCTTGACAACCGATGCTGGTGTGTTTATGTAACTTGGCGGTTCGGCAAAAGAGACCGGTAGAATAAGTACTAGGCTTCCAAAGAATAAGTCCTGGGGTCGATTTGCTCAACTAAAGGCAGTGCTCCAACATGGCCACAGTCAAATGACTGAAACGAGTGAAAGAGTAAAAGAGTAAGAGGGATCATGAGAACCCAGGTTCAATCTCACTGTGTGGCATCTCAGTCAAGTTTCTTTTACCATAGTTTCAGGATGATTCAAGCCTTGTGAATAAAACTGGGCTGACAGCAGCTATTTGGGTGATCATCAGATGGATTGTATTTGTAATTCAAATATCCAGCAACATTATCACACTATCTAAAATTGATTCTACCTGAGATTTACTTTTAACCTTTTAACAGATTTCTTTGTCACACTGTTTTGTATTAATCACACACCACCTCATAGCTTTGAGATTTCAATGATGTGATTGAACATTTTTCGGTAGGTAAGACAGGCTGAATCTGGCTGGCTTGAACATAAAACAGGTTGACTATTTGAGCTGGATATGGCCTTCAGAGAAGATGGATGGGCCTAATAAATGTGGTCTAAGACTCCTTCATGCAAGAAAATTTCCATTTAAACAATTCAAATAAACACATTACACTTTATATAATAAAAATTTATTAAAATAACAATTGTGAAAACAAGAACCAAAAAATACAATCAAAATTTGCTTGAATACCTCTAAACTAAGAATATTTTCCTTGAAATGAGTGGAATGGTAAAATTCTAGTAGTAATGATAAATTTCATAAACATTCAGTCCAGCCTTGACCTATTTTAGGAGTATATTAGTAGAGATGAACCATAGGTCAAGATTCCAACAGCTGTTAATAGTAGCACCCATGCCTCCTAAAGAACTTTGAAACAGCACAGAGTAAGGACCCTAATGAAACTGCACTAACCATGTTACCAGGTTGCATATCCAACAGCAGGCAGTTGATGCAGTTGAAACA
This sequence comes from Octopus sinensis, assembly GCF_006345805.1. NCBI lineage: Eukaryota > Metazoa > Mollusca > Cephalopoda > Octopoda > Octopodidae > Octopus > Octopus sinensis. The sequence goes on along the minus strand of NC_043012.1, from coordinate 54,803,839 downwards.
GTTGAAACATGCATAGGTCCAATGGATTGGTTTATTATTCTATACAGGTTCCTTCCTCTTTTCTAAACAACATTATTTTTCTGTTAAAATAATTTAAAATGTTTAGAAAAGAGGTTTATTAAAATTAACTTTATTTTCAAGAAGCTTGTTTTGGAACTGTGTGGTGTTAGATTCAGTCCTTCTGTGTGGCACCTTGGCAACAGTTTTCAATTATAGCCCTGGGCCAACCAATGCATTGTGAGTGAATTTGGTAGATAGAAATTGTGTGGTAGCCTGTTCTATATAAACATATACATACATACATACACACACACTCATACATATGTTTATATGTATAAAAGAAGAACACAAATCAGGTTTAAAATTTACTACAGCTGTTTCAATAGGATTTTAGCGATGCATTCAGCTTACATTATAGCATAAATGCACCATCTTCAGGTAAAATTTTAAAAACAATGGTGGTGCCCCAGCATGACTGCAGCTCCCAAGCTGAAACTGGTTAAAATTTTATATATAAAAGGCAAGGTAAAACCTATACATATATATATATATATATATATATATATATATATCCTCATCATCATTTAACATCCATTGTCAATGCTGAACATGGGTTGGATGGTTTGACCAAGGCTGGTAAGCTGGAAGACTGCACCAGGCTCCAGTCTGATTTGGCATGGTTTTCTATGACTGGATACCCTTCCAAATGTCAACCACTCCGAAAGCATCCATCACACTCTTGGAGTGGTTGGTGTTAGGAAGGGCATCCTGCCATAGAAAACCACATCAAACCAGACTTGAGCCTGGTGCTGCCATCCAGCTTACTAGCCCTGTTCAAACCATCCAACCCATGCCAGCATGGACAACGGACATTAAATGATGATGATGATCATCATCATCATCATCATCATCGTTTAACGTCCGCTTTCCGCGCTAGCACGGGTTGGACGGTTCGACCGGGTCTGGGAAGCCAGGGGCCGCTCCAGGCTCCAGTCTGAAATCTGGCAGAGTTTCTACGGCTGGATGCCCTTCCTAACGCCAACCACTCCGTGAGTGGATTGGGTGCTTTTTACGTGCCACCTGCACAGGGGCCGGAGGGTCCGGCATCGTCACGATCGGTTCGAGCATTTTAACGTGTCAGCGGCACGGGGGCAACGAGGTCCGGGGTACTTTGGGGATCGGGGTACTTTGGGGATCCAGGGTACTTTGGGGATCCGGGGTACTTAGAATGGGTAGGGGGTATGTGGAATTGCTGCAGAAAGCAGCCCGGGTCTTTGTAGTCACAGCATATCTCCAGAGATCTCGGTCCTTCGCCATTGCCTCAGTGAGGCCCAATGTTCTGAGGTCATGCTTGACCACCTCATCCCATGTCTTCCTGGGTCTACCTCTCCCCCTGATACCTTCAACTGTTTGGGAGTGGCACTTCTTCACACATCTCTCTTCATCCATCCGCAGCACATGACCATACCATCGCAAGCGTCGCTCTTGCACACCACATCTGATGCTTCTTATATCCAGCATTTCTCTCAGGATACTTACACTCTGTTTTGCGTGCACACTGACACTACACATCCAGCGGATCATGCTAGCTTCATTTCTTTCAAGTCTACGCATGTCTTCTGCAGTCACAGCCCATGTTTCATTACCGTGAAGCATGGCAGTTCGCACACATGCATCATACAATCTACCTTTTGCTCTGAGGGAGAGACCTTTTGTTGCCAGTAGGGGTAGGAGCTTTCTGAACTTTGCCCAGGCTATTCGTATTCTAGTGGTGATACTCTCTGTGCATCCACCTCCGCTACTAACTTGGTCACGTATATATATATATACGATATAGTGCATATTTATACACATAAGGAATCCACTTAGGTTGAGATTCAACACATTATAGAACCACAAAAATAACGGATAAAATTCGACAGGAATAATTTGGAAATGAAAAACATTTACCATCTCGTAATATTTTTCATTTCCAAATTTATTCCTGTCGAATTTTATCTATTATTTTTGTGGTTCTCTAATGTGTTGAATCTCACCCTAAGTGTGGATTCCTTATGTGTATAAATATACACTATATCGTATAACTAATACATAGTCTTCTTGACTAATTTTTTTGCACGTTAGACCACTGGAAATGTACATTTTGATTGAATATTTAAAATTTAATTAAATTCCATTTCCCTTTGATTTGATATGATTATATATATATATATATATATATATATACATATATACAAAGCACCGAACACACTTTGTTTAGTGGTTGGTGTTAGGAAGGACATCTAGCCACAGAAACCATGCCCCAACAGACAGCTGGAGCCTGGACAGCTCCCTGCTGGCCAGCTCCATGTCAAACTGTTAAACCTATGCCAGCATGGAAAGCAAATGTTAAACAATGATGATGATGACGACAACGGCGATGACAATGATGACGACAACGATGATGATGATGACAATGACGACGATGATGATGACGGCGATGATGATGATGACGACGATGACAAAGGCGATGATGATCATCATGATGACGACAACTACGATGGTGATGATGACGACGACGGCGATGATGATGATGACGACAATGACAACGATGATGATGATGACAATGATGACTTCAATGATGATGATGACGATGATGATGATGACGACGACGATGATGATGATGACGACGATGATGATGACGATGATGATGATGACAATGATGATGATGATATATACATGTGTGTGTTCAATCTAAGCCACCTGATGAAGATGATGATGATGATGATGGCGGTGGTTGTTGTGGCGGTGAGCTGGCAGAAACGTTAGCACGCCGAGCGAAATGCGTAGCTGTATTTCATCTGCTGTTACGTTCTGAGTTCAAATTCTGCCAAGGTTGACTTTGCCTTTCATCCTTTCGGGGTCGATTAAATAAGTACCACTGGGGTCAATATAATCGACTTAATCCGTTTGTCTGTCCTTGTTCATCCCCTCAGTGTTTAGCCCCTTGTGGGTAGTAAAGAAATAGGTTGTTATGGTGGCAGTGGTGGTGGGTGATGATGGTGATGATGATGATGATTAGGAGGAGCTTGACAATGATGGTGGTGGCTGTTATGGTGGCAGCAGTGGGGGTGATGATGATGATGAGAGGAGGAGGAGGACGGTGGTTGTTGTGGTGGCAGTGGGGGTTGGGGTGGTGATGGGGATGATGATGGGGAGAAGGGGAAGCAGGAGGAGGAGCAGGACCACGACAATGGTGGTGGTTGTGATGGCAGTGGTGATGATGATGATGATGAGGAGGAGGAGGATAATGATGGTAGTTGTGATGGCAGTGATGATGGGGGGGGGCTGTGGTGGTAGTGATGATGATGAGGAGGAGGAGGATAATGATGGTAGTTGTGATGGCAGTGACGATGGGGGGGCTGTGGTGGTAGTGATGATGATGAGGAGGAGGAGGATAATGGTGGTAGTTGTGATGGCAGTGATGGTGGTGAGGAGGGGGAGGAGGAGAGTGGTGGTGGTGGTGGTTGGTTTGGTAGAGGTGGTGGCAGCAGTGGTGGTAACAACAACGATGATGATGATGAGGAGAAGAGTGGTGATGGTGGTGGTGGTGGTGCTGCTGCTGATGGTGATGATGATGACGATGACAGCAACTGTTTAGTTAATAGTTGTACTACTAATTGGAACCTTCTCTCAACCATGTAACGAGGGAAGGACACATTCTGTAGCTTCATTTCCTTCCAAAGACAAGGATATTCATTATGTTTATGTAAACTGTAATTCTTTACAATCAGTTTGTCTAAGTAGCACCTGAGCTTCAAAGTCATTATGTAAATCTATTAGTTCTTCAGACAAATCTGGAGTAATATTGTTAGCATCGACCTAAAATGGCTACAACCCATTCAGGTATTTTTAGCTCTTCCAGATCTTTAAATCTAGTTTCTATGACTTTCTTCAGCACTGGAAGACGAAGATGATAACAATCTAGATCCATATGTTAAGCATGAATTATCCGTATATGATTCCCAAATGCCATCAGACCGAAAAAATGTCGGAGGTGATGACTTGCAAATACTATTTTGGTAAATTGGTGATTTGCTAATAAATGGTATTGTTATTCCTTTTTCTAAGACAGTGAGACTGCAGAATAGTTAGCATAGGTGCAGGAGTGGCTGTGTGGTAAGTAGCTTGCTTACTAACCACATGGTTCCGGGTTCAGTCCCACTGTGTGGCACCTTGGGCAAGTGTCTTCTACTATAGACTCAGGCCGACCAAAGCCTTGTGAGTGGATTTGGTAGATGGAAACTGAAAGAAGCCCATTGTATATATATATATATATAAGTTCAGTAAAATGTGTGTGTGTGAGTGTATATGTTTGTATGTCTGTGTTTGTCCCCCCAACATCGCTTGACAACCAATGCTGGTGTGTTTATGTCCCCATAACTTAGCAGTTCAGCAAAAAGAGACCGATAGAATAAATACTAGATTTACAAAGAATAAGTCCTGGGGTCGATTTGCTCGACTAAAAAGGCAGTGCTCCAGCATGACCACAGTCAAATGACTGAAACAAGTAAAAGAGTAAAAGAGAGTAATGTTGGACCAAATGCTTAGAGGTATTTTGCCTGTCAACTCCAGCATGGGAACACATACACCATGGAAACTGGGAAACCGGGTCCATGAGCCTGGCTAGGCTTTAAAAGGGTGCATTTATAATTTATTATTATATATCATCATCATCATCGTTTTCTGTCAGTTTTCCATGCTGGTATGAGTTGAACGGTTTAACTGAGGTCTGGAAAGCCAGTGAGGTGGACCAGGGTCCAGTTTGATCTGGCAATGTTTCTATAGCTTGATGCCCTTCCTAATGCCAACCACTCTGAGAGTGTAGTGGATGCTTTTTACCTGCCACCAGCACAGGAGCCAGTCAGGTGGCACTGGCATCAAACCACATTTGGATAGTGCTTTTTATGTGCCACTTGACTCAACAGGTCTTCTCAAGCATATCATATCACCTGATGCATCGAGGGGACTTTTAGTTGGGCCGGATACATGCAACACTGGCATCGGCCATGGCTGCGATCTCACTTTAGTTGTCAGGTCTTCTCAATCCCAGCATATCTCCAAGGGTCTCGATCTCCATATACATATACCTGTGCCGGTGGCATGTAAAAAGCACCATCTGAATGTGGCCAATGCCAGCGCTGCCTTGACTAGCGTCCATGCTGGTGGCACGTAAAAAGCACCCACTACACTCATGGAGTGGTTGGCATTAGGAAGGGCATCCAGCTGTAGAAACACTGCCAGATCAGACTGGAATCTGGTGCAGCCTCCTGGTTTCCCAGACCCCGGTTGAACTGTCCAAACCATGCTAGCATGGAAAACGGATGTTAAATGATGATGAGGAGGATATATATATTATATATACACATTCACACAAATATACATACATGCACTCACACTTATATACCCTGTAGATCAGTTGAATAGTGGCTGTCACTGTTAGGAGTGTAGTTTGACTGGAGCTGTGACCTTTTAAAGTCATGTCAATGGGTGTTGCCAGAGTGGGAGGAAAGTAAGTTGACATCAATAGAAACACAGAGAAATATAACACACACACACACACACATATTATGTACATTATATATATACATATATATATACTGTGTAATATATATATATAATATATAACACATATATATATATTTATGTATATGTATATAGTATGTATATATGTATATAGTATGTATGTATGTATATATATATATATTATATATATATATATATATATATATATAATATATATATATATATATATAATATATATATATATATATATAATATATATATATATACATATATATACTGTGTAATATATATATATATATTATATATACACATTCACACAAATATACATACATGCACTCACACTTATATACCCTGTAGATCAGTTGAATAGTGGCTGTCACTGTTAGGAGTGTAGTTTGACTGGAGCTGTGACCTTTTAAAGTCATGTCAATGGGTGTTGCCAGAGTGGGAGGAAAGTAAGTTGACATCAATAGAAACACAGAGAAATATAACACACACACACACACACATATTATGTACATTATATATATACATATATATATACTGTGTAATATATATATATAATATATAACACATATATATATATTTATGTATATGTATATAGTATGTATATATGTATATAGTATGTATGTATGTATATATATATATATATATATATATATATATATATATATAACACATATATTTTAATATATATGTATGTATATGTACAAATGTATGTATGCATACATATACAATATATATAACATACTTATATACCACACACACATAAACACATATGCATGCACACATGCACACGGGCATACACACACACTACATACCATTAAATATTTTTTTTTGAGATATATTGGCAGGATCAACATGGCAGATTTCAATTACATTAGAGGAAATGAAAAGACACATTATGCCCACGGCTTTAGTTACCAGCCTCAGTGACTCAGAGATCACCTGCTTCTTAAATTTGATCGAGTCAAATATATTCAATGCCAGGAAAATTTTTTTTTTTCTCTAGGCACAAGACCCGAAATTTTGGGTGAGGAGGCCAGTCAATTAGATCAACCCCAGTACACAACTGGTACTTAATCTATCGACCCCAAAAGGATGAAAGGCAAAGTTGACCTCGGTGGAATTTGAACTCAGAACATAAAGACAGATGAAATACCTATTTCTTTTACTACCCACAAGGGGCTAAACACAGAGAGGACAAACAAGGACAGACAAACGGATTAAGTTGATCACATCGACTCCAGTGCGTAACTGATACTTAATTTATCAACCCCGAAAGGATGAAAGGCAAAGTTGACCTCAGTGGAATTTGAACTCAGAACATAAAGACAGACGAAATACCACTAAGCATTTTGCCCAGCATGCTAACATTTCTGCTAGCTCACTACCAATGCCAGGGAAATTCTACAGGCCTCAGGTCATTGGTGTGTCATTTGTAGCCAAAGGGGAGCCACTTCCAGTGGATCCTTGTCATGGCCACAGATCGTACAACAGATGGCACTTCAGTGACCTGAGTTTGCCTGCCAGATTCCTGAGAGAAGTTCAAATCCAAGAAAACACTACATGCCTCAGGCCATTCATGCACCATTTGCAGCCAAGGGGAGAGCCATTTTCAGTGACTCCCTCTCGTGGCTACAGATGTACTTCAATGAACCAAGTATGCCTAGCAGGTCCAAAATGTTACACTATTTTTTTTAGTCCTTTTTCCTGAGCATCAAACTAATACCAGCTCTGAGTTTTTCAGCTTGTCTTTGTGTCATATTCTTCATCTCATTTGTATAGAAGACTTGTGGGACTTCATATTTCTTGCAAGACTTCATTTTTTACTGTGAGATTTCATATTTGTTTTGAAACCTAGCAGTTATTGTGGTTTTTAAGGGTTTTCCACATCATCATCATTGATTAACATCCATTTCCTATGCTGGCATAGGTTTGACAGGAGCTGTCCAGACTCCAGTTGTCTCTTGTGGTATGGTTTCTATGGCTAGATGCCCTTTCTAATGCCAACCACTTTACAGAGTTTGTTGGGTGCTTTTCACATGTCACCAGTATGGGTGCATTTACACAGCACTCTTTTACTCTTTTACATTTTTACTTGTTTCAGTCATTTGACTGCAGCCATGCTGGAGCACCGCCTTTAGTTGAGAAAATCGACCCCAGGACTTATTCTTTGTAAGCCTAGCACTTATTCTATCGGTCTCTTTTGCTGAAACACTAAATTATGGGGACGTAAATACACCAGCATCAGGTTTCAAGCAATGTTGGGGGGGACAAACACAGACACACAAACATATACACACACACATACATATATATCATATATATATATATATACACACATACGATGGGCTTCTTTCAGTTTCCATCTACCAAAAACAATCACAAGGCTTTGGTTGGCCCGAGGCTATAGTAGAAGACACTTGCCCAAGGTGCCATGCAGTGGGACTGAACCCAGAACCATGTGGTTGGTAAGCAAGCTACTTACCACACAGCCACTCCTACTCCACTGGACAGAAAAAAAAACATTTTATATTTCAGTCTGCAGGCATGGGTCTTTGGTGTGAAGTTTGCTTCACAACCATACTGTCAGTGCATGCCACCTTTGACAAGCGTCTTCTATTTTGGCTTTGGCCTGACCAAAGCCTTGTGAGTGGATTTGGTTGATGGAAGCTGAAAGAAGTCTGTTGCATCAATAGACATACATGTAAATGTGTGTGTAAGTTACTCTCTCCTTGCCTTGACATCACAGGATAGTTGTAAAGGAGTGTCACCATCATGCAAGCGGTGTAATTTATTTTGTAAGTCTGGTCAAGGAGAAATATTACCTTGCTTGGAACCAGATGAGGTGACAGAAAGAGCATCTGCCTGTATAAAATCCACCTCCACCAATTCCATCTAAACTATGCAAGTATCATTATCATCATCATCATCATTTAACATCTATTGCCATGTCGGCATAGGTTGGATGGCTTGATAGGAGCTGGCATGGCAAAAGGCCACACCAGGTTCCATAGACTATTTTTGGCTTTGTTTCTACAGCTGGATGCCCTTTCTAATGCCAACCACTTTATTGAGTGTACTGAGTGCCTTCTATGTGGAACCATCACCAGTGCTTTTTATGTGACACCATCACCAGTGCTTTTTACATGGCACTATCACCAGCACTTTTTATGTGGCACCATCACCAGTGCTTTTTATGTGGCACCATCACCAGTGCTTTTTATGTGGCACTATCACCAGCACTTTTTACATGGCACTATCACCAGCACTTTTTATGTGGCACCATCACCAGTGCTTTTTACATGGCACTATCACCAGCACTTTTTACATGGCACTATCACCAGCACTTTTTATGTGGCACCATCACCAGTGCTTTTTATGTGGCACTATCACCAGCACTTTTTACATGGCACTATCACCAGCACTTTTTATGTGGCACCATCACCAGTGCTTTTTATGTGGCACCATCACCAGTATTTTTTATGTGGCACCATCACCAGTGCTTTTTATGTGGCACCATCACCAGTATTTTTTATGTGGCACCATCACCAGTGCTTTTTATGTGGCACCATCACCAGTATTTTTTATGTGGCACCATCACCAGTGCTTTTTATGTGGCACCATCACCAGTGCTTTTTATGTGGCACCATCACCAGTGCTTTTTATGTGGCACCATCACCAGCGCTTTTTATGTGGCACCATCACCAGTGCTTTTTATGTGGCACTATCACCAGCACTTTTTATGTGGCACCATCACCAGTGCTTTTTATGTGGCACTATCACCAGCACTTTTTACATGGCACTATCACCAGCACTTTTTATGTGGCACCATCACCAGTGCTTTTTATGTGGCACCATCACCAGTATTTTTTATGTGGCACCATCACCAGTGCTTTTTATGTGGCACCATCACCAGTATTTTTTTGTGGCACCATCACCAGTGCTTTTTATGTGGCACCATCACCAGTATTTTTTATGTGGAACCATCACCAGTGCTTTTTATGTGGCACCATCACCAGTATTTTTTATGTGGCACCATCACCAGTGCTTTTTATGTGGCACCATCACCAGTGCTTTTTATGTGGCACTATCACCAGCACTTTTTACATGGCACTATCACCAGCACTTTTTATGTGGCACCATCACCAGTGCTTTTTATGTGGCACCATCACCAGTATTTTTTATGTGGCACCATCACCAGCGCTTTTTATGTGGCACCATCACCAGTGCTTTTTATGTGGACCCATCACCAGTGCTTTTTATGTGGCACCATCACCAGTGCTTTTATGTGGCACCATCACCAGTGCTTTTTATGTGGCACCATCACCAGCGCTTTTTATGTGGCACCATCACCAGTGCTTTTTATGTGTGGCACCATCACCAGTGCTTTTTATGTGGCACCATCACCAGTGCTTTTTATGTGGCACCATCACCAGCGCTTTTTATGTGGCACCATCACCAGTGCTTTTTATGTGGCACCATCACCAGTGCTTTTTATGTGGCACCATCACCAGTGCTTTTTATGTGGCACCATCACCAGCGCTTTTTATGTGGCACCATCACCAGCGCTTTTTATGTGGCACCATCACCAGTGCTTTTTATGTGGCACCATCACCAGTGCTTTTATGTGGCACCATCACCAGTGCTTTTTATGTGGCACCATCACCAGTGCTTTTTATGTGGCACCATCACCAGTGCTTTTTATGTGGCACTATCACCAGCACTTTTTACATGGCACTATCACCAGCACTTTTTATGTGGCACCATCACCAGTGCTTTTATGTGGCACCATCACCAGTATTTTTATGTGGCACCATCACCAGTGCTTTTTATGTGGCACCATCACCAGTGCTTTTTATGTGGCACCACCATCAGTGCTTTTTATGTGGCACCATCACCAGTATTTTTTACATGGCACCATCACCAGCGCTTTTTATGTGGCACCACCATCAGTGCTTTTTATGTGGCACCATCACCAGTATTTTTTACATGGCACCATCACCAGCGCTTTTTATGTGGCACCACCATCAGTGCTTTTATGTGGCACCATCACCAGTATTTTTATGTGGCACCATCACCAGTGCTTTTATGTGGCACCACCATCAGTGCTTTTTATGTGGCACCATTTTCACCAGTATTTTTTACATGGCACCATCACCAGTGCTTTTTATGTGGCACCACCATCAGTGCTTTTTATGTGGCACCATCACCAGTATTTTTTATGTGGCACCATCACCAGTGCTTTTTATGTGGCACCACCATCAGTGCTTTTTTGTGGCACCATCACCAGTATTTTTTATGTGGCACCATCACCAGTGCTTTTTATGTGGCACCACCATCAGTGCTTTTATGTGGCACCATCACCAGTATTTTTTACATGGCACCATCACCAGTGCTTTTTATGTGGCACCACCATCAGTGCTTTTTATGTGGCACCATCACCAGTATTTTTTATGTGGCACCATCACCAGTATTTTTTATGTGGCACCATCACCAGCGCTTTTTATGTGGCACCACCATCAGTGCTTTTTATGTGGCACCATCACCAGTATTTTTTATGTGGCACCATCACCAGTGCTTTTTATGTGGCACCACCATCAGTGCTTTTTATGTGGCACCATCACCAGTATTTTTTACATGGCACCATCACCAGTGCTTTTTATGTGGCACCACCATCAGTGCTTTTTATGTGGCACCATCACCAGTATTTTTTATGTGGCACCATCACCAGCGCTTTTTATGTGGCACCACCATCAGTGCTTTTTATGTGGCACCATCACCAGTATTTTTTACATGGCACCATCACCAGTGCTTTTTATGTGGCACCACCATCAGTGCTTTTTATGTGGCACCATCACCAGTATTTTTTATGTGGCACCATCACCAGTGCTTTTTATGTGGCACCACCATCAGTGCTTTTTATGTGGCACCATCACCAGTATTTTTTACATGGCACCATCACCAGTGCTTTTTATGTGGCACCACCATCAGTGCTTTTTATGTGGCACCATCACCAGTATTTTTTATGTGGCACCATCACCAGCGCTTTTTATGTGGCACCACCATCAGTGCTTTTTATGTGGCACCATCACCAGTATTTTTTACATGGCACCATCACCAGTGCTTTTTATGTGGCACCACCATCAGTGCTTTTTATGTGGCACCATCACCAGTATTTTTTATGTGGCACCATCACCAGTGCTTTTTATGTGGCACCACCATCAGTGCTTTTTATGTGGCACCATCACCAGTATTTTTTATGTGGCACCACCATCAGTGCTTTTTATGTGGCACCATCACCAGTATTTTTTATGTGGCACCATCACCAGTGCTTTTTATGTGGCACCATCACCAGTGCTTTTTATGTGGCACCATCACCAGTATTTTTTATATGGCACCATCACCAGTGCTTTTTATGTGGCACCATCACCAGTATTTTTTATATGGCACCATCACCAGTGCTTTTTATGTGGCACCATCACCAGTGCTTTTTATGTGGCACCATCACCAGTGCTTTTTATGTGGCACCATCACCAGTATTTTTTATATGGCACCATCACCAGTGCTTTTTATGTGGCACCATCAACAGTGCTTTTTATGTGGCACCATCACCAGTGCTTTTTATGTGGCACCATCACCAGTGCTTTTTATGTGGCACCATCACCAGTATTTTTTATATGGCACCATCACCAGTGCTTTTATGTGGCACCATCAACAGTGCTTTTTATGTGGCACCATCACCAGTGCTTTTTATTTGGATCTAGCACCACTGCTTTTTACGTAGCACCAAAACTGAAAATTAAAAGGATGATGGCAATGATGATGAAAGCGATGATGATGATGATGTACATGGAAGTGCTAAACTAGAGACAATTTTTAAGAGCCAATTGATCAGTTATATTAATTATTGATAGGGGAAGTCAATACAGCAAATCAGAATTTTTCACTTAGCTTGCATTAATAATGATAAACAGCATTTTGTTGTTCCTTGGAAGCTAAAATAAAAGAAAAGTGAATGAATGGGGAAGATTTCTGATGAGAAGAAAGGGTAGACAAGGAAAGTGGGTGAGATAAGGGAGGGAAGGTGGACATGAGGGTAGAGAGGAGGTAAGGGTTGGAGGGGAGAAAGGGAGAAGGAGATGCAAACTAGGGAAGGGAAAGGCAAATAGAGGAGGGAAAGGGGCAGATGGGGGGGGAGAAAAGAAAAATAGGGGCAGGAGAGGGAGAGAAATAGGAGGGTGAGAAAATATGAAAAGGCAGAGAAGGCAAGAAGGAGGGAGAGGATATAAGAGAGGGAGGAGTGAGTGAAGGTGAGTGCAAGATAGGGAAAGAGAGAGAGAGAGAGAGAGAGAGAGGGAGGGAGGGAGGATGAGAGAAGGAGAAAAAGAAAAGGAAGACGAGAGAGAGGAATAGAAAATAACTTGTGGTAAAAGCACCTGGCTAAAAATAGAATGTAAAACTGTCTTCATCCATTTCCTGATGTCATTAAGGGGTGGGTGGGCAGGGGGAGGGTAGGAGAGAGAGAGAGATGCATTGGTTTTCGGAACATTACTGGAGGGTTGAGCAACAAACATCTCATGAGTGAAGCACACCAATGGACAATCCAGCGTGGTTGTATTATTACATTGGATTAGACATCCAGAAAAAAAAAAAACCTTCATCAATCAACTCTGTGCGAACACAGAATGTTGCCTTGCTGATCTCTCAAATGCTATGTGGGATCGGGTCATGAGATTGTGATGGCCAGCCTGATTGTTTCTTCTTTCTATCTCTCACCGTCTGAAGTGACTAAAGTTGTGCCATGACACGATAAAAGCCACGGGGGATTTCCTTCATTCGTAACATTACTTGCTTGCAAAAGTCGAGAAGAAATGAGAGAACAAAACAAGAAAAAGAGAAAAGAAACAAAAAAAAACAACTCTTTTACTAGTTTCAGTCATGTGATTGTGGCCATGCTGGAGCACCGCCTTTAGTCGAGCAGATCAACCCCAGGACTTATCCTTTGTAAGCCTAGTACTAATTCTATTGGTCTCTTTTGCCGAACAGCTAAGTTATGGGGATGTACACACACCAGCATCAGTTGTCAAGCAATGTTGGGGAGGGGGGGACAAACACAGACACACAAACATATATATATATATATGACGGGCTTCTTTCAGTTTCTGTCTACCAAATCCACTCACAAGGCTTTGGTTGGTCCAAGGCTATAGTAGAAGACACTTGCCCAAGGTGCCACACAGTGGGACTGAACCCGGAACCATGTGGTTGGTAAGCAAGCTACTTACCACACAGCCACTCCTACGACTAAGTGAACAATATATTTCTTTACTGCCCACAAGGGGCTAAACACAGAGGGGACAAACAAGGACAGATAAATGGATTAAGTCGATTACATTGACGTCAGTGTATAACTGGTACTTATTTAATCGACCCCGAAAGGATGAAAGGCAAAGTCGACTTTGGTGGAATTTGAACTCAGAACGTAACGACACACAAACATGACTCTGGTTAACCCATTAACTGCAAAATTTTTTAATTTATATTTTTGGGCTTTGCCAGGTGTCTTAGGAGTTGAAATAATATATGGTATTTAAATTTTCTTCACATGTGAATTATTTTGGAAATTATGATAAATTTCCCAAAAAGTCCTAAAATGGGGATTGCTGAGAAAAAGCGTATTTATCCTTTTATATTCATTTGCAAATAAAGGATGTAATCAAGTTACGGGGACGTAAACACACCAGCATCGGTTGTCAAGCGATGTTGGGGGGACAAAAACAGACACACACACATACATATATAGGACGGGCTTCTTTCAGTTTCCGTCTACCAAATCCACTCACAAGGCTTTGGTCGACCCGAGGCTATAGTAGAAGACAACTTGCCCAAGCAAGCTCATCATCATCATTGTTCGACCGTAGTCGAGACAATGGAATATACCATGCTACGCCAGACTTCACGGTCCATCATGGCATTACGGAGGTCCTCTTGCTGGATGCCTGTATCCCTGGAGATTACATCAGGGTAGGAGAGTATGCGCCCTCTGGTATTGCAAGTAGATGGCTTCCAGAGGAGAAGAGTAGAAATTACTTCTTTTTCAGCTCTACAACAATGTCCAGCAAACTGGACTCTCCTACCTTTCACAAGAGATGACACAGGTGGTAGTTCCCCATATATTTGCATTTTGGTTGGATGGCGCCTGCACGAGAGGTTTTGAGCTCTCATAAGGAGGCGAGTGTAGGTTCCATCCAACCGCCTCTCAAGCTTCTTTGATAACATCCAGGTTTCTGAGCCATATAGTAGAATTGGTTTGACTGTGGCTTTGAAAATTTCAAGTTTGAAGTCTCTACTTAGATTTGATGACCAGATCTTATGGATGTCATTACAGGCTGACCAGGCCATACCCTTTCTAGCTACTTACCACACAGCCATTCCTACGCCTAGGACATGAAAAAAAAAGAAAGAAAACCAGTACACACAATCAAGCAGTTGGCGATAGGAATGGCATCCAACAGGAGAAACCATGCCAAAATTAACCTTGAAGCGCAGAGTTCGATACAGCCCATGGTTCGTCAGATCCTGTGAAACCGTCTAATCCATGCCAGTATGAAAAACGGACGTTAAATGATGATGATGATATTTTTTAATAGTAAAAAAAACAAACTAAATGTCTCTGTTGTTCTGTGAATGATGTATTTGCTTTGTCACAATCTTTTAATAAGGTTAAACTTTATCTTAAGAGTAAATTCGTAATCCTGATATCATTTAGATTTTGTAGTCTTCATAAAAAATAAACAAAAATGATTATACTAAAACAATTACAGCCCTCATATAAATGAATTATTAGAATATCAAATACATTTGCGAAAAAAAAATAGTCATCCAATTTTCCTAACTTTTGACAGTAATTAAGGGCTGGCATTACGTCCAATTTTCCCAAATTCAGTAGTTTATCCGAGGCTATCGATTTTTTCCGAACAGGTCAATAATGAGGTCATTTTTTATAGCAATGACGAATAATTGATTGAGACGAAAATTGAGTCACAAATTGCCTTATTTTATCGATTATGAAAGATGAGAAATTGATTGGGGTTTGTTTAACTGTATATAAACAGAAATTCCATTTAATCTTACATTTATTTTGTTTATCATAACTATATTATACTTTTATGTATTTTAATTAAAATCGTCGATATAAAAAAAGTCTAAATAACATTGTTCTGTAAAATTGCTGGACGTGTCAAGATACATTGGAGAAGTACCCTGTCTGATATAATAAAATTATTTTCTCATCGGCCACATTTATAATTACCATTTTTTTTTTAATTAATGAATTTAAAATTACAATAATGTGGAATAATTTATCTCAAAGTTTCTTTAAAATTGACTTCGATTTTTAGGTCTTGGATAAGAGCTTCAGAAACTGCTAAATAAATAAGTAAAAAAAAAAAGAATATTTTTAATTAAAAGAAATTAAAATTTCTTTTTTATCAGAAACTAATTAGAGTTAGGGAATTTACAGCTGCAGCACTGTGTTGTGTATATAAATATATTTCGTTTGTATATGAAGTGTATAAAAATACATTAGGTTTGCGTCTGTGATTACATTTTCTTTCTTAATAAATTGAAACTAGAAGGACTTCACAGAAAATGATACAAACTTATGTATGCACATGCGGACTTGTATGTCTCTCTCTCTCTATAGACATACTCACACACACACATTTTATATATATATATATATATATATATATATATATACACACACACACACACACACACACACGAGTATGTATGTGTGAGACTGAGTCAGAAAATAATGCAATTTTAATTTATTGCTTTCTGACTCACCGATATTGAGTATACATGCACTTTAAATGCAAACGAAATATATATATATATATATTGTTTTCAAGTACTTTGGTTTTTCTGGGAGGCCCTTTTAAAGTAGAAGGAATAGCTAAGATTTTTTAACTGCTATTTCTAAACTTCGGTATGTGATGAAGCAAATCGTTGTTGAACCCTATTTATAAAGTATATATATATATATAAAGTACTTTAGTTGTAAATGCCCCAACCCTAAATCACCTGCTTTAAAATAATTTCTTAATTTAGGTGAAGGGTCGAATAGATCACCCCACTTCATATCTAGTTTGTTTTCCAAAAGGATTCCTTTCTTCAACAAGAAATGTTACCATTAAAAAAAAATCGAAATAAGAAAGAAACGGCTTTAAAATTTTTTTTATTCCCCCCCCCCATCCTCTTCTACTAATCTTTTATTTAGAATTTTTCCGAAATTCTCTATTGGGGCACGGTGTCGCTTTTAACCCTTTAAAGTTAATACCGAGATTACGGTAACTCTGAAAAACAGGTATTCTTTTTCAAAATTTTTTGTCTGATTGTTTATAATTTCCCATTTTCATATCGTGATCATAATCAAAAACTGTGATTAATTGAATTATTTTTTTTTAATTTAAGACATTCAGCGGGATTTAAGAAGAAAACTAAGCGAAACTAACAAAAAGCTGGAAGATATACCGTTTCGTCAGACTTGAAACGAAAAAAAGAAATGAGACGTGAGATTCTTTCATTGCCATAAGCACTTGGACCTTTAGAGGCAGAGACGGTATGGGAATAAAAAGTTCCGACGTTTGTCTTTATTCTCTGATAACCGAAACCGGATGGTATTCTTCGTTTCAATTGGCCGCCGAGCAACTTACCACGGTACTAAGGAGTCAGTCTGTGTAATTATAACAACAGCAATAATCACTAATTAATTAGTTTTGCAAAATAGAACTCAAAACATGAATAAATCGGCAAAAGTAACAGTGACTCGAAACCGCGATACGTGAATTGTCACTTATCAATTAATTTACAAGTGTCCTTCCCAATTACATGGTTTCGAGCTCAATTCCTACTGTGTGGCACTTTGGACAGATTTCCACGGTAGTCCGAGGCCGACCAGTCTTGGGGGGTTGATTTGGTAGGCGAAAAGTGAAAGAAGCCCGTCATTCACACACACACACACACGTGTCGGTGTTTTTTTTTTGTTTTTTTTACCGTACCACTGCTTGAGAACCGGTGTTGGTTTGTTTACGTTTCCGTAATTTAGCGTTTCAGCAAAGCATAGCGATAGAATAAGAACCAGGCTGGCGATCTTTCGTCTCTAGTAGACCTTTCCGTCGATTTCCGTAAAATTTTTTTTTTTTTTACATATGGGCTTGCGGGAACTTTTGAAGTAATATACATACATATACACATACACCGAGTAAAATATTTCAGTTATCTCTTTCTTTCACACATTACTCTGTCTCTTCACACACACTAACAGAAGCACTTCACTTACACAACATACTGTCTGTCTCCCACACCCCATCAAACACACACACATGTACATCAATGCTTCCCATGCACTGTAACTTCAAAAGAACTTCCCTCGTCATACAATCGCTTTCTCTTAGTCTCTTTCGCTTTCATTACTTCAAAAGTTCCCGCAAGCCCATATGTAAAAAAAAAAATTTTTTTTTACGGAAATCGACGGAAAGGTCTACTAGAGACGAAAGATTGCCACCAGGCTTTAAAACTCATCAAAGAAGTACTGAGCACGGTCGCACTCGAGTAACTGAAATAAATAGAAGATAAGACTAATTAAAATGCTTGACTGATTTCAGTTAACTCCCTTACATCGCCGACTGCCACCGATTAACTCCCGTTACGTTGTTAAATAAGGCGCCAACTGGTTTGCAACCCGCGATACAAACTCTCGCTGTTTGAATTACACTGCTATCGTTAATATGTGTCTATAATGAGAAAAAAAAATTACGACGTCAATATAAATTATTTTTATTATCTTTACAATATACAATTATTAAGAAATTTTTTGTGAGCGTGTAGCTGTGATCAACCGTGTATCTCTGTTCGATTATTTTTGCCTCAACGATTTGGCTACCCACGCATTTCTTACACGTACGTATACATGTTCAGTCAGACACACACACATACCATACTGTTTGTTTCTCTTACACTGTAAAAAGAAAGTCATCGCAGTTGCTTGTTCGGTCTCTTTCGTCTGTAACCGCTCCAATCGTGCTAATCAATAATTGTTGACTTTTTTGCTGATGTTGTTGTATGTATATTTTTACTAGTAGTACATTATGAATTAATTGTTACAACATATTGAAAACAATACATCGAAGGAATACTACGCCGGACTTTTACTACCACCACTGCCGCTATCACTACTATCAGTAAATATATAGCGAAACTAATTCCAACCCGTTACATAACTGTATACCGAAGCTCACCAGCCTTTATTCACTAACGAGGACAGATATGACAGAGGAACCAATAGCAAATGGAGGAGATGAACAGACGGATTCCACGTGTGATAAAGTGTGCATTCTTGATGCAGGCGCCCAATATTGCAAGGTCATAGACAGAAAGATTCGAGAATTGATGGTGAAAGCGGATATTTTACCTTTAAACACACCAGCACGTAAAATTAAGGAATTAGGTTACCGAGCTATCGTTATATCGGGTGGACCGAGCTCTGTTTATGCCGACGATGCCCCGGACTACGACGCCGAAATCTTTCATTGCGGTCTTCCGCTGTTGGGAATTTGTTACGGGATGCAGATGATTAACAAAGAGTTCAATGGCACTGTGATAAAGAAAGCTATTCGAGAGGATGGTCAGTTTACGGTTGATATCGAAACTTCGAGTCCTTTATTTAAAAACCTTGATTCGAAACAGCAAGTCTTACTAACCCATGGCGACAGCGTGGATAACGTGGCCGATAAATTCAAAGTAATTGCTAAGTCTGGAGATATCATTGCAGCGATTAGTTGTGAAGAGAAACTAATGTACGGTGTACAGTTCCATCCTGAAGTTGATCTAACGGAAAACGGACAATATATTCTACGAAATTTCATCTATGATATCGCGAACTGTTCCGGCACGTTCACTATGGAGTCGCGGGAAAATAAATGTATCCAACACATCCGTCAGGTTGTAGGAAACAAGAAAGTTCTGATGTTACTTAGTGGTGGTGTTGACTCTACTGTTTGTGCTGCTTTGCTCAATAAATCACTAAAAAGTGAGCAAATAATAGCCATTCATATCGACAATGGTTTTATGAGGAAAAACGAAAGCTCTCAAGTTGAAGAATCTTTAAAGAAAATCGGTGTAAACGTGAAAGTGATCCGAGCCGCGGAAATCTTCTATCACTCCACCACAACTGTTCCTATAAACAAAAACGACCCACAGTCAAACAGACGGGAAACTAACTCTCTTAACAACTCTTGCAATCCGGAAGAAAAACGAAACATTATCGGAGATACGTTTATGAAAATCGCTGATAATACTTTGCAAGAAATGAAGTTGAATCCAGAAGATGTAATTCTTTGCCAGGGTACCTTACGGCCTGATCTCATCGAAAGTGCTTCTCATATGGCAAGTTCTAAAGCATTTGTTATTAAAACTCACCACAACGACACTGAATTGGTGCGCTTATTGCGGAAAGAAGGACGTGTTATCGAACCCTTAAAGGACTTTCATAAAGACGAAGTGCGAACTATAGGCAAAGATTTAGGCTTACCTTCAGAAATTGTGATGCGACATCCATTTCCAGGCCCCGGTTTGGCTATTCGTGTAATATGTGCTGAAGATAGATATATGGAGAGAGATTTTGATGAAACTAATCAGCTCCTGAAAATTATTATCAACTTCCACAATGCCATGAAAACTTCGCCCACTTACCTGGACGTCGTTAAAGAAAAACTGCCTGTTGCTGAACAAACCGAACTAGCCACGTTGACGGCCAGTCTGGAGTGTATGAGCGCTCATCTCCTGCCCATCAAAAGCGTCGGGGTTCAAGGAGATCATCGTACTTATAGCTATGTCGCTGCCTTATCAGGAGACTCTAAACCTAATTGGAATATCTTTATGAAGTTGGCGAAATTTATTCCGAAAATATGCCACAACATAAATAGGATTGTCTACGTGTTTGGTGATAGAGTTCGATACCCAATCAACGATATTACACCCACCTATCTTACTGAAGACGTGCTTGCTACTCTTAGGCAAGCGGATTATGTAGCCACAAAAACATTACAAGAATCTGGATATATGTCGAAGATTAGCCAAATGCCAATAATCATTTGCCCTGTCCATTTTGATCGGGATCCTGTGAATTGTGTAACTTCGACAAAACGATCTATCGTAATTCGAACATTTGTCACAAATGACTTTATGACTGGGGTACCTGCTACACCTGGTTCTAATTTGCTCCCTGAAGAGGTCCTTAGTTCCATGGTTGATAGCATACTCAGTACTGTGCCCAGCATTTCTCGTGTGATGTATGATCTTACTGCTAAGCCCCCTGGTACCACAGAGTGGGAGTAATTAATTACCTACCTCAACTCCAAGAAATTCCTCAAAACAACCTTAATTTCCCGTATTGGTTTGGTTTGTTTTTATATCCTATTTTACTCCAGTCGAAGAAGTAAAGAAATAGATCTGATATTTAACTGATTTTTGTTTTATACTCCTATTATTGTTATTGTTATTATTATTTGTTATGTGAAATTTCAAGGAATATTTTTCATCCTATTTTTTCCAATCATATAAAAACAAAGGTTTGCTATATTTTTTCTTAACTCTTATATGAAAATATTTCATCTTTCTTTCCCCTTCCCTTCATTTCTTTTTTATGATATTTTCACCCATTTCTTCTTTATCCCCTTCCCAAACAGAACTGGCGTTAAACACCCCATCCATGTGTTACCATTTTTGATCTACCTTTAATTCCAGCTTTTCCCTACCTTCTTGGCCCACACAATCTCCAGTATACTTTAATTTCTCTTATCTATCAATCACACTTGCTTTGAGCAAGTTACTAATTTGAAGAAATTTGGGTATGTCGCCAAAAAATCAGTTAAATTAACCCTGTCCACCCTGGTGATGTTTGCTGAAATATTTAATGCAATCTTTAATATCTTGTTTCACTTTGCCTTAATCTCATTAAAAAAAAAATGTCCATAAATTTTACAAGTTTCAATTTAAAACTCAATTCATGTTTAACGTATTCAGATAACTTTGAAGTCCGAAAATCTTACTATTTTTATGTTAACATCAAAAAGGAAGCGGAGTAGGGACTTTCTTTTCACAATTTTGATTTACATGTATAATAAATAACTTGTGATTATCAAGACATCCCAGGGATGGCACTTGAAGCACTCTATCTTCAGTTATGCGAATTGCTATTAGATCTTACAATATTAATCGTACAGAAAGTAACATATAGTTTATTTCTTCAGTTGAAGTTACGTAACGCGAACAACGGCCGACGTTCCACTCCCCAGACAAAACCATGTACTGGGGCCTTCAGTATTATTGTTATCAACACTAAACTCATTCAAAATGATAAGAACCACAGAAACATTGTTGGAAAGTATAGTGTTTTTTATAAAATATATGATAAAACGGTAATTATATCACTTCAGTTAGTTCTAGTAATTGCATGGCTTATAAGGTATTTACATCACACGTTCAGAATCGTGTATCATTTGCTCGTTTCAGTCTTTGGTGCTGGGGCACCACCGTGACGGGTTTTAATCGACCCCAAATATTGTTACGTTTAAGTCTTAAAAAATTTTTTTTTATTTACTTACTTACTCTATTCGTCTCTCTTGCCGTACCGAAACAAACCCACACCAAGCGTTAAGTTGTCGTAGGGGACAATCCTGAATACAGACACATCCACATGCACGTATACACGACCAGCTTTTAGTTCCCGTCTTCCAAATCCACTCGCAAGGCTTTGGTCGGCCCGTGGCTATAATAGAAGACACTTGCCGAAGGTGTCACGCACTGAGACAAATGTTCTAAGGTGTTCTGTTTTATGCCTGTAGAATATAATCTGGTACGGTGATTAACTCAGTCTGATCAATCTTAATTGTCACTTAGTCGAAATAATGGTTTATTTGTAATTTGAGGGCAGGTGTATTATACGTCGTTTCTCTGTGGCACTTTCGTTTTGTAACCAGAGGTCGTTGTTTACGTAACATATTTTATGAGAATAGATTTTTGATAAGTTATTAGGATATAATTTATTGATGGAAAACCCACCGTATACATCGACATAAGTGTACCCATTCCTTAAAGCATTAGAACATAATCATATACAAATTGTCAGTTCTATATGTAATGGACAAGTATTCTCAGTTTAAAAGCCTTTATTTATTTATTTATTGGAAAGAATTCTGGGTTTAGGTACCCCGTTTAGCCCCTCATACCGATTTAATTTTTTGGAATTTTCAGAAACGTTTTGCGAATTTATATTCTATACACGGGAATTCATATGATTATGCAAAAAAAAAAATTGTGGGTGCGAATTAAGGGCGACTTAGCTGTTATTTTTAGCACATTTCACGTTCTTCGTTTCTTTGTCACTGACAACTATTGATGTTTTTCAATATTTTTCTCATTAACACATTTAATGGAATGATTAAGCACCCAACGGTGGTCTATTGCCGGGGTTTAGTCAAAAGATTCGATCTGTCCGTATTTTAAACCGATTTTTTAAAAATTCGAAAAAGCGTTATACTTTTAGGATTTAGGGGGTGGTTTAAAAAATTACAAAAAAAGGGGGTTTTTTTTTACCAACTGAACAGCCCTTCAGCTGGTCAGCTCCTATCAAACCGTTCAACCCATGCCAGCTTGGAAAACAGACGGACTCCTTTGTGTAGATCACAAATTCGCAAAAATTTTCTGAAAATTCCCAAAAATAGAAAAGTTATGACGGGTTGTACAGGCTGCTTAAACCAGAACTCTGACTTTTTTTTCCATGGGCAGAATTTTTACAATTAGAGATCCCTCTCTTCATCAGTTACATATATATAATTTAATTAAAAGTTTGGTAAATACCAATGCATGAAATTGTTGGTCTTTGAGTCACTTTGAATTCTATTTTCCTGATTTTATTACAGTACTCATTTAACGGACAACCAAAATCATCATCACCAGTCATATAAGGTGACAGAAAGATGCCAATAAGTTTGGTTTTACTTTACGTGTGGAATAACAAGGAAAGAAAATCATGGTGATTTTGCCATGTTTATAGAAAACTATATTACATACGGAGTCTCTTGGTATTGTTTAGAATAGGGGCTTCAATAATGAACTGCTGTTCAAGACATTTTATTCTTCCTGTATTCTTGGTCAGCCAGGAAATTTCTCCAGATTTTACTAAAAAGAAATTACCAGTTGCTGGAATAAAAGTTAAATTACTAACTGGTATGTTGAAAATAAATAGTGGAGGTGCATGGGTTAGAGGTTAGGGTGTTGGATTCATGATCCGTAAGATTGTGGTTTCAATTCCTGGACCAGGCTTTGATTAATATATATAGTATCAAAAGCTATTTTTCTGACCCTGTGCCCACATTTAGATTTGATGTTGCATTCTTGAGCAAAATTCTTCGTTTCATTTTGCTTCAGTTCACTCAGTTTGTAAAAATCTGTAATCCTGAGATGGACCAGTGTCCTGTCCAACGAGGAATTTTATACACCCAAGAAATCGAGAAACCAGCCCTATGCTCCTTATACTGTAATGTGAACTGACCCTGTTAAAATAATAATTTTAGTGAGTCTATGCAAACTTACAATTTAATGCAGTCTAATAGTACCTCCCTTTTTTTTTTTTTTTTTTGGCTATCAAATTTATAAATGTTACAGTATGTGTTCTGTGGCATTTGGCTGCTATTTCTAGCAGTTAAAGCGGCCACAGAACTCCACATTAACTCATGGTGATAGATTTCTTTCAGTTAATCGATTTTGTTTCACTTTGTAACAATCATCTTCTATCGACTTTATAATTGAAAGAAATTATAACAATTTATTATATATTGATTGGTTTACTAGTTTTGCCAAGATTGAGCACCTTTTAATGATTTTATATATATTGAAATCTATAATCATTAGTCCTACAAAATATATTTTGTTAGACTAACAATTATGGATTAAATGTTTAGTTCATTCTCTAACTTATCTTTGAGTTCTTTATTCTAAGTGGCTGGAATAGATTCTTTTGAACTTGTCACCCCCTGGAATATATATATATATAATGTATGTCTAAAATTGGCTGTAATGGATCTATAATACTCCATACTTTGATTGATATTTATAATATCAAAAGCTATTTTTCTGACCCTATGCCCACATTTAGATTTGATGTTGCAAATGTATTCTAAGAAACACTCTAAATTGTCAAAAACAAATTTTAGTTTCTTTTGATTTTTCTTTTCATATTTAAATTCTGTACGAAAATCAAAAAAAAAATGAAAGAAAGAAAGATGTGTTTGCTCCTACAAAATGCAAGTGAACGGAGGTGTGACTAATATTTAAAGCATTTTCTGTTATGTTGTTTAAATTTTAAAGTTTCGGTGTTGGATGCAAAATATCTTATTTTTCTAAATTAAAAGAAATATTAATTACTGAATGAAAAATTTTGAAAAGAACTTGTTAACATTTATCAAAACCTCTGCAATTAAATATATATGCTTGTGTATGTGTTTTCCTGGTGAGAATGGCATGCATTGTCTTATAAATGAATTGAGCTGAACTTGTCATGTATGGCAAATATATTGTGGATGTGTATGTATATATATATATATATATATATGCATGCCACTAATGCAATAGTTGAGTGTAGAGCAACAGCGATTAGATGCATTCCCTTTTCGCTCCATGTGCAGATAAAATGGATGTGTGTATATATATATTAAGCTGTATTTTTTACAAAATATCCAGTCACAATTTTTTTCATAACTATATACAATATATCTTAACATTTATAAATTACTAGAGTATGCTTTTGTTTTCAGGATTATTAATGTATAGTCCCAGATCGACCCTGATGAAACGGGTCTATGGTCAATCTTTTTATACACCAAGGATCACATTGTCCAATATATCTTTTATATAAGACAGTAAGAGATAGTTGATATTTTCTTGTGGACTGCAGTAGGTGAGGTCAGGCAATGCGTTACGCATTAAGGCAACCACTGGTGTTTACCATGGCAATTTAATTTCAGTAGTGGACCAGGTAATAAGAAACTCTAGGGAGAGCTGAACAGAAGAAGCCCTGCCTCATGCAAATATTTCATCCCTTAACTCTTTATGCTCTAAAGGAGCCACACATCATCGATGTTATGACTCCAGGATACCCCCTCTTTTGCCACATTCTGTGTTCTCTGTCTACATTACAACCTTCCTCAATAGTTATGGTGTTTTAGAGCCAAGGTATGTTGAGTCTTGGATGTTCAGTATAAGGTACCACTTGACCATTGGGTAAATAATGCCTTCTGAAACTCACTTCAGTTCCTCTTTGACCAGATCCAATCGGAACTTTCTTCAGCTGCTTGTACCATTGCCTTAAGAACTCTGCTTCTCTTACTTCCAGACATTGACTCATTTCACAAGACCTTAGGCAGATTTTCCCACAGACCTTTTCACATCCACCTCTGTGTGATAGTGCTGTGTGCCATAGGTATCTGTCTGTCTTGACCATTGCCAGCTTTCTTTATACTGTAGGATCTCGGTATATCTTTCTCATCTCATCACAGTATCGAGCAGATTATTGGATATTGTTATACATCTCTGAACACAGTGCACTTGTGCATTGTTTTAGGTTTTGAATGATGCCACCCAAGTGGCTGGACAAGCAGGCCAACATTTGTCCTGATTGGAAGATTCTTCCTCTTCTGTCACAGGATTGCCCTTTAACAGGTGAGTGGACTGGAACAACATGAAATGAAGTGTTTGGCTCAAGAACATGATGCACTGCCTGGTCTGAGAATTGAACTCATGAGTGCAGTACCCTAACCACTAGGTCACATGCCATCTCATAGGACTTCAGAAGAGACTGATCTGATTTTGATTGCCATATACATTAGGGTTTCAACTTGAAAACTTTAACTACCATATCCATTAGGAGTTTCACTATAGCCTGGATACTGACACTAGCAACCCTTGCTGTAATTTAGCCCATAGTAAAGTTGCTCTGTACCTTAGCACTCACATCATCAGTACCTGGAGCTTCACATTTTACCATAAATTCTCAATGTATCCCTGGCTACTGCGAGATTGTCAAGATGCTTTCAAGTTCTGTGTTGACCAATTCTTTTTGTCTCGGGTGTGATAATTCTTTCTCATTTTGACACAAGGATTGCAATTTTGGGGAGTAGCGTGGGGCTACATTGCTACCCACCATGATCAAGTGGTATTTATTTTATTGATCTCAGAAAGATGTAAGATAAAGTTGGCCTTGTATGGATTTCAGCTAAGAATGTAAAAAACCAGAAGAAAGGCCACTAAACATTTTCTCCGATGTAATAATGGTAGAATTATTTCTTAATCTTCAGAAGTACACCAAAGTCTATGTTTGTCAGTGAGAGTCAAGAAAGGAAGTCCCTTTATGATTGTTTGACCTGCTAGAAATAGTAGCCTAATGACACATTAGACTACTAACTTAGAGAAGACACTGGGTAATGTAGTCCTAGACATGATCTTAAAACAAGATGGTCACAATTGGAAAGCCTTTAATCAGATCTATTCAATCAAGGTTTGCCTGGTGCTAAATGTTTGTTTTCCACTGCCATTTTTTTTTTTTTATTGTGGAAGAAGTTTATTTTAACATTTCACTCTCCTTGCAAAATGCTCTGTGACTGATTGGGGGTGGAAAAAGTGTTCATAATGCAGATTTTTTTCTGTGAAACTTTTAAAAAACTTTTAAAACTAATGTTAATACTGAGATTATATTGAAATATAATTCAATTTTGGATTTGATTTGCAAGATTCTTTATTTGAGTTCGTGTGTTGAAGCATATTCTATTGTCTGGGGACAGTCATTTTCTTTTTTTGCCTTATAATTTAACTCGCACACCAGTAAAATTTCCGCTTATTTCTTATTTTTATTTTCCTACAGAATTGAAATATAAGTTTGTTTTCAATTGGGATTTTAACTTAAAAATAATAAACATTAATGTCATAACCTCCATGTAATGATGACCTGGCCAAGTAAATTTAGAAAAGAAAACAGAATTATGCAGTTGATGGATGGGTGTGAGGCAAATAAATGGGGGAACAGTTATGGAAGTTGGACATGGAGTTTTGCAGGGCTTGATGTCAGGGAGTTGGAGTTGAGCTTTTGGATGTGGTTGGACATGAAATAGATTTGTTTGGTGTTAGATCTGATTATGTCATATTGTGCTGAAATTGACAAGTAGCACTGGAAGTATTGAGTTGGGCCTCCAAATGTAGTACCAGTTCACCCAAACTGATGTACAATGAAGTCTGGGGTGTTGTTGATGATCGTCAGTGTTGGCAGAGGGAGACTTTGCTAGGTTTTTTTTTTATTATTATTATTATTGGCCGTTGCCAGCCTCGTCTGTGCCGGTAGCACGTAAAAAGCACCCATTACACTCACGGAGTGGTTGGCGTTAGGAACGGCATCCAGCTGTAGAAACACTGCCAGATCAGACTGGGCCTGGTGCAGCCTCCTGGCTTCCCAGACCCCAGTCGAACCGTCCAACCCATGCTTGCATGGAAAGCGGACGTTAAACGATGATGATGATTATCATTATAACATAATTGTGAATTAATAACAACAGAAGCAATATTAATATCAGAAGGTCATCTTTATCTTCAACTTAATGTAGAATACTGCATTATTTACCTGGAGAGGATCTCTCATAACTCATGGTTCATAAAAACACAGAATTATATTATTGACAGATGAAAATTGTTTACTACAGCCACTGGGACTGCCAGATAATGTGATTTCATCCTACTATGGGTTCTTCAGTGACAGATGTCCAGCAGTAATCTTGATCTCTAATATAGAATACTGTGTTTTTATCTTGAGAGAATCTGTCATAAAGACTCATCGTGCATAAAAGCACATGTAATTAATTATATGGTTGACAGATGAGAATCAACTGTTAAGGCTGCCAGATCACATTATTTCACCCACTCATCATTGGTAAATGGAATACTCAGTCACAGGTCCTGAATCTCAAATTATTCTTGATCAGCTCAGAAAATGTGGTCCTTGTCTTTGAATAGTTAGATTCCATTATAATGTCCATCAAGTTTAAAGATAACAACAACTCAGAAACAACTAATTTTTCTATTATCAAAGACAGCAAGTTGGTATGCTTGCTGGCATTTCTTCCAACTTTACGTTGCAAGTTCATATAACATTGCCTTTTGGGGTTGATGAAATAAATACCAGCTGAGCACTGGGCTCAATAAGGCAGCAAGATAGCAAAAACAGCACACTATACAAAATGCTTTGTGGCATTTAATCTGTCTTTGCCTTTCATCTTTCAGGGCCGATAAAATGGGTCCCTGTTGAGCACTGGTGTCAGTCTAATTGACTTAGACACCCTACCCTCGAAATTGCTGGCCTTGTGCCAAAATTTGAAACCAGTTATTATGTCTATATCTTCTGAGTTGGAATCCCACCAGGGTTAACTTTTCCATTCATCCTCCTGGTGTTAATAAAGTATATTCCAATCAAATGCAGAGAAGGTGTTGGCTGTTGATATAATCAACTCCATATCCTCCCAATGTGTGACCGATAACCAAAATTGTCTTTATTAACATCGTTCCATAAACTGTCTTTGGAGTTGCATGTTTCACATTCCTGACTCTAGCTGTAGTTATTTCTCTCTTGAAGGCTAACCACAGTTAAAGACTGGCTTTGTGCTGTGCTGAATATCAAGGCACCACAGCATATGACGGATGTTAACCAGCTTGGTTTTCCATCACACCCATGTCCTGTTTCCTTCCCTTTTCATTACCCTTTTTATGATGAAATACACTGCCTCGGTTTCAGTTAATTTTGAAAACATTAAAGAATTCATTAAAATAACTTTATCATTAAGCTGATCATGGCTATTTGGTAATGACCGAAAGAATAAGACTGCAAATACAAGTGGCCAAAATAGGATTCCTTCAAAGGGTCTCTGGAGTAACATTCCTTGTCTGGGTTAAGCCAATGAGCTAGCAGAAATGTTAGCATGCTGAGCAAAATGCTTAGTGATATTTTGTCTGTCCTTACATTTTGAGTTAAGTTCCCTTGAGGTCGACTTTGCCTTTCATCCTTTTTGGGGGTCAGTGTAACCAACTTCTTCCTACCACAAATTTTGAAAATTTGAAGTCATTACTTGACATGGTACACAGCTCAGAGGCCAGGTCATCTCTCCTGCTCGAGCCACTATTTCTCTGCATTGAGAGGTCAAATCGCTGATACTACAGACATGATGAGAATATCACAGGAGAGACATACAAGATGGATTCTTCCCAAGTTGAGCCAACTGGCAGGAGACCAAGAGTGAGATGGTCAGATACTACCCATAATCTCGGTTGGCCACGCTTGGGAATCCAGCCAGAAAGTCTAATGATGGGTGCTTCTAACAGGACCCTATGGATGAGATGCCTGAGGACTCTGCCTACCATCAGAAACTGGGCAGACAAGGTGGATGGATTAAGCTGGTGTCTAAAGTATAAATTAATGATGGGTGCTTCTGACAGGACCCTACGGATGAGATGCCTGAGGACTCTACCATCAGAAACAGGGCAGACAAGGTGGATGGATTAAGCTGGTGTCTGAAGTATAAATTAATGATGGGTGCTTCTGACAGGACCCTATGGATGAAATGCCCGAGGACTCTGCCTACCGTCAGAAACAGGGCAGACAAGGTGGATGGATTAAGCTGGTGGCTGAAGTATAAATTAATATGAAATTTCGATGGTAGCTTTTAATTTAGACCACTTTAAAATAATGAATTTATATCATGAAACTAGGGTGGTCTCAGGCAAGTTGGTATCAAAGGAGTTGAATCACAGAATGATGATTGAACTTTCAGTGACATCTCTGCAGCCTAAATCTGTTTCAAGGCTAAACACAATGTCCTTGATTAGACTCCATTTTCCTCAGCTCTCTGTTACCAGTGAAATTCCATGACTGATGTTGGCTTCTATCTATATGTAAATTCTTCAATTCTATAAATGTCATTTAGTTGTTTTATTCATCCAGTTTACAAGTTTAATCAAGTTTGATCATGTAAATAATTAGCCCCCTTCTCAGGTATGAAAAATAAATATCAGAATATTTTTTCTATTTGTATTATATATATATATATATATAGCATAATTTAAAAATTGCACTGCCAGATTGATAGTCTCACCATAAAACATAACTTTACTGATGCATGTTGCTATATGTAAGTATACATATATATATTATGTATGTATACTTGGATATGTATATAGATAGATGTGTGCTAATCTATACCAACTATTATATCTTTATAAAGAATTATTCTGAAAGTAAATATAATAATACTTACTATTTTGCAAGAATGTATTGCAAATGGTACTGTTTTTGTAGAAATCTTAGTTCTTATATGTACATGTATATGAATAATGTGTGTATGATGTACACAATATATGTATGAAGTCGCCATATTTTTTTCTATACCTGCCATCTCTGAAGAGTAAGTGGTGTTACTTGACTAAACTGTTATCTAATCAGTTATTTTATTCTCAGTGCAAAAATTTGATTGGTAAGATTGACTGAAATGCATCTATAATACTGTGTACTTTGATTACTATAATGTATGTATATATACATGGATATTCAGATAAACTTATTGGTTTCTAATTTAGATCATCACCCATTACATTATTAAAAGTACAAAGGATACTGGTATGGCAGAATCAGTAGGGGGCTAGACAAATTCCCTATCGGTATTTGTTATGGCTCTCCATATTCTGAGTTCAGATCCTGTTGATGTCAATTTTAGCTTTCATCATTCCAGGGTTCATAAAGTACCAGTCAACTATGGAGGTCAATTTAATTGACCAGATCTCTCCCCCCAAACTCCTGACTCTCTGCCAACAATATCAATTTAACCATTTAGCATTTAGGCACCCCTACAATTCTGTGCATGACAGTTCAGCGCTGACGGTTCCATGCATAACAATTCAGCACATCTTTTCCATTTTGAAGTTTTCTAAGCTATAGCAAAATCCATTTAATAAAATGTGCTCATGCTCTTTTTAATAAAATCCGCTCCATAGGGTTTATTTTTTTTATTTTTAAATTAGTAAACATTTTTAACCAACTCGAATCTTAAAAAGTTAAAAAATACCGTCCTAGGTTTGAAAAATAACTAATGAAATGGTATAGTCATATAAAAAATTTTTTTAAATGGTTTTTGGACTATTAACGATTGAAAATGTCACCACCTCTTCAATGGTTGTTAGTGATAATCTAAAACATTACCAATTATTCACAAAGTTGTAAAGTTTCAAATAAATGAAATTAAATTTCATTTACACATAAACACATGCTGAACTGTCGTACAGAATTGTCAATTCACAAGTGTTTAGTTTACTCTGCCAAATGTAATGCTTATTTTTTCTTAGCATTGCCTTACTGGCGCTTGTGCCTGTGGCACGTGAAAAGACATTCGAGCGAGGTCGTTGCCAGTGCTGCTGGACTGGCTCCTGTGCAGGTGGCACGTTAAAAACACCATTTGAGCGTGGCCGTTGCCAGTACCGCCTGACTGGCCCTCGTGCCAGTGGCACGTAAAAGCACCCACTACACTCTTGGAGTGGTTGGCGTTAAGAAAGGCATCCAGTTGTAGAAACTACCAGATCAAGATTGGAGCCTGGTGCAGCCATCTGGTTCGCCAGTCCTCAGTCAAATCATCCAACCCATGCTAGCATGGAAAGCGGACGTTAAATGATGATGCTTTGAATTGATCATGCATTGCCTCATATATTTGAGATTTCGAAGATGTGACTTTATTTTTAAGAATACCATTGTAGGATAAGTGTAAGACAGGATCTGGTTTCAGCACAAAACAGCTAGAATATTTGGGCCTGATAAGGTCAGTATAAGCCTTTAGCATTTAAACTGGCCAAAAGTATTCTGTCTGTCTTATGTTCAAACTGGCCAGATCTAGTCTCTCACACCAACCCTACAATATTGTTTTAAAAATTAACAGCTACCTCATCAAAATCTCATAGCTACAAGATAATGCCTGATTAGTTCAAAACAATGTGGATAAAAAAGGATTAATTTTGGCAGAATAATGTGAACACTAAAGAGTTAACAAAGGACTAGAACAAGCCTACTGATTGAATTCAAAGGACATGTTTATTGCAGTAAAGATGAGGTTTGGTGGCCATCCAGCATGCAATGGATATATAGCTTGAATCAAGTCTATACAACAGCAATACTGATTATACAGTGCCTCTGTTAAAGACTGGCTTTGTGCTTTGCTGAATATCAAGACACCACAGCATATGAAGGATGTTAACCAGCTTGATTTTCCATCATACCCATGTCATATTTCCTTCCCTTTTTGTTATCCTTTATATGATGAAATACACTGCCTCTGTTTCAATTAATTTTGAAAACAATGAAGAATTCATTAAAATAAGGGCCAGGTGTGTGTCTCAAGCCCCATCAGTCAGTAGACTTGCTCTTTCTCCTTTTTTTTTCTTCTTCATCCTATGAAAACTTGATGCTTATAATATCCGGTATCACTTACCAAAATCCAAGCATTTATGAATATGTGTGCGTGTGTGTGTGTGTAGAAAAAAAAAAAAAAGAAAGCTCACAATACTGAAAGTTTTACAAAAGACCTTTATATTTCAAGCACAAAGGCCTATCTTCAATGGGAAGCAGTCCAAGAAATGTCTAGTTACATCAAATTTGTTATATTGTTTAAACTTCTTGGTGTTAGGGTTAGCAACAGTTGCAGCAACTCTCCAACTGTTGGAATTTGGTGTAACTAGACATTTCTTGGACCGCTTCCTTCTGAAATATAAAACTTTCTGTATTGTTAGAAGTTTTCTTTTTTTCCTTTTCTTTTTCTACTTCTTCACTATAATGCTTTAAATGAACTACAACATTCTTATATAACAGGCCGAAACTTCAAAGTCACTTTTACCCCTCTTATAAAAGTTTAATAAATTCTCTATTGAGGAATTCTTCAGTTTAATGTAAATTGTTTTATAAAAACAATCTATATATATGTATACATACACACACACACAGGCATATGTGCATACATATACATACATGTAATACATGTGTTATGCAATTGTATTTACATCATTAAATATTTGGTTGCAGAATATATTTTGCAAATTGTTATAACAGTTGACTCTAAGACTATTTGCATAAGCTTGGTTGTAGGGGAAGCTAAAAGCCAACACCAGTCCCTCAAAGAAAACAGCTTTGAGTGACAAGAGTACATAAGTGTGATGATAATCAGTGTAAATTTTTTTTTACCTGTGAAATGTTTTTGGTTAGTTTTTATTGATCTGATCTCTGGTCTTGTAGATTATTGTGGAGATTGTATGTATATACATTATATATATAGTGTACCTATGAGTGTATAGATAATATACATATATTTTATATAGATAATGTTCATAAATATTCACATATATATATAAAATGTGTGTGTGTATATATATGTATATATATATATATTATATATATATATATATATAATGGCCATGATAGATCGGTAGCCACTACACATTTTTTTCCTCTCCTTGTTTCTTTCTGTGTTCCTTTCTGTGGAAGAGCATAGGCTCGAAACATAAAAGACTTTTTCAATTCATGAGCGTTATACTAATACATCTGGTTGTTTTCTACACCTGTCTTCATCTTTTGTTTTTTTCATGAATTCTCCCTATATATATATGTGTGTGTGTGTATAAAGTCAATGTTTTTTGTTTATTACATCTATCCCCACACTAGAAATGCTACACATAAATATCTACATGTTCACACTTTCATATACACATAGTAACAATCTCTTGTATGAAACGAATTTGGTGATAAAATGAAATTGGCAATCTTCATTCTCGTATCATGTTTTAGATTTGATATTTGAACAAAGCTTACTAATTGCTTGCAACCACAATGTAATCATTAAGATGTATATGAAGTTAGATTTATAGTGAGTGCAAGAGACAGTTGCAGAGACAGAGAGTGAAAGAGAAAGAGATTGAGAGAGAGAGAGTATGATGGTGTCAGAGTAATTAGGAAATAAAGAGTTTAGTTTACTGATTTACTTAAAGCCACATTTTGATGGCTGTTTTCCTTTTCTGTCTTTCATTTGCCTAATTACTCTTCTAATATCAGCTTCTCTCTGTATATTATGTTAATTTCTATATTACTCTTGTCACGCTCATAATGTTCCTCAAATGTATCCCTTATTTGTATTCAAATCCTGTCATCTTTCACTGGTACTATACTAGTTTATACATATATGTGTGTGTGCGAATGTAAATAGATCTCATATATATGTGTGAGTGTATGTAAATAGATCTATCTATCTATATATATATAGATATATATGTGCGTATATCTCCCTCTCATTTATATATATATATATATATAAATAATAGTAGGTAATATAAAATTCCAAACTTACAGGGAAAAATTCAATTTAGCAATACTAAATCAAATTTCACAATATATAATATGTAAATAATTAAGAGAAACGTGCGTAGTCATTTTAATGTTTATTTAATTTAGTGATTTTTAAAAATATTTATTATAATATATTTAAATTTTTTCTATATTATTTAATATAGATAATATCTTTCACTATCAATTGAATTACTTAATGGAGATTATTTCTCTTAATTATATACATACATATATATATATATATATATATATATATATATATATTGTTTAATTTTTCTGTTCAGTTATAATAAAACCAATATTACATTAATCTGAAGGGTTACTCTATACTTTTGTAGAGTACAGATTTTTTATTCATAAACAAGAATATTGTTGACAGTGACTTTGAAGTTTCAGCCAGCTGAGACATCATCTGACAGTGACAACAGCTTCGCTGGCCAAACCTTCGAAGTCACTATCAAAAATAATATACTTGTTTAAGATTAATATATATATATATATATATAATACAAATAAGAAAATGGAGAAACAAATTTAGTTTGTTCATCAACTTTTGGATATTATAATGTTGGATTATTTATTCATTTAACAAAATGCGAACATCAAAAGCATACAAATATATCCTATAATTCAATACATATAAGATATATGATAAGAATACGAATTATAGGATATATTTGTATGCTTTTGATGTTCTCATTTTGTTAAACGAATACATAATCCAACATTATAATATCCGAAAGTTGATGAACAAACTAAATTTGTTTCTCCATTTTCTTATTTGCATTATAAATTTACGGTAAAAATATTTCTTTACCTTCACCCGTTTAATACAATAAATAAGTTAATTGCATTGCATTTAAAAACATTTGTGTATTAAGAATCTGGGTACTATACCAACAGTATATTGGATAAATGCTATCCCATAGTGGGTTACACCCATAACCCCTATCTTACTTTGTACTATATATATACATATGCTCGATGTTGATCAATGATTTTATGTATAAATTTGCCAAACTACAATAAAATGAGATTATATGCTGAGCTTGGTTTGACTTGTTTCTTTACTAAATTCTTGGCTACAAAATTCTTCTGTTTAACCCTTTAACATTTAAACCGGCCATATCCGGCTGCAATGTTCTACTTGTTTTATGTTCAAATTGGCCAGACCCAGCCTCTCACACAGACCCTATAATGTCATTATTATAAATAAACAATTGCATCATCAAAATCTTGAAGCTACATGAAAATGCATGTTTAATTCAAAACAATATAAGTTAATAATTGACAGAATAATCTGAATGCTAAAGGGTTAAGTTTCCTCTTTGCAAATCCTTTTTACTGATGCTGAAAACTTTAAAGAACCAGAAGAAGCAGCTCTAAGCATTTCGTCCAACATGCCAATGATTCTGCCTGCTGGCTGCCCTTAATTCTTTCTAACTTTGACACAACACTAGTAATTTTGAGGAGAAAGTGCAGGTCAATTTCATTGACCCTAGTGCTTACCTGAACCCGGAACCATGTGATTGGGAAGCAAGCTTCTTATCACACAGTCACTCCTATATCTGAAATTTTTTTAAACATTGAATGGCTATCAGGGTCAATAAGTAAAAAATGGTTGGGTATAGGACGAGTATTACAGTCTAACCAATGGGTGCACAATCACTGAACAGTTCATTAGCATAGGGTGCTGACAACAACTGTTCATGCGGATAAAATCAGTAATTTCTCTCAAAGGATTTATGTTGGTAGTCAGAATGGTTGCTCATGGTCATCTCAAAAGCCAAAGGGTCAAAGCTGGTTTGCTTCAGAGTTGACTTCAGTTGACCTTTGTAGCATTAAAGAGGGGCTTCTCTTTGTCTTTTCCTGGTTGCCAGTTCACTGAAGAGGATTTGACCGGCAAGTCATTCATAGTTCATCCTCATGACGTGGCCAGCTCATCAAAGACATTTGATGATTAGTGATTTGAGGCTCTGGCTATTTGCTCTTTCCACCACAGAGTAATTGGAGACAGTCAAACT
This sequence comes from Octopus sinensis, assembly GCF_006345805.1. NCBI lineage: Eukaryota > Metazoa > Mollusca > Cephalopoda > Octopoda > Octopodidae > Octopus > Octopus sinensis. The sequence goes on along the minus strand of NC_043012.1, from coordinate 54,766,717 downwards.
ACATGATGTTCAAGAGAGAGTGAAATTTCACTTGATGTAAACATCCAAGTTTTTTGATGTTACAATGACACAAAGTCCAAGTTTCACAACCATATAGGAGCATGGACATGACAGCAGTGTGGTAGACCATAATCCTATCTTCAAAGCAATACAATCTAGGATAAATAATGCATAAAAAACCCCACATGGTCTTAGCTTGAACGTTTGTCATCATAAACTTGCAGGTATCTTTTCGGTTTGAACGGCAATTTTTAAAAATAATTTCCGCGTAAATAAACACTTTTAAACTTCATATACTGGTAGAATGTGTTTATAAAATATCTTTTTCTCTTGGCTTTATTGAGAAAATTCTATAGTTTGTAAGATATAGTTGTTGTTTTTTCTGCAATTTCAACCAATCAATGACGTCTATTGAGGTGAAAACATTCTGTGCTGTATGAATATGTCCCTCGTTTAAGAAACAGATTGGGTTTATTTACATTTCTGAAGAAAAAATGATTATGGGTGACAATTTCATATGACACCGCTAGAAAAAACTGCCATTCAAACCGAAAAGATCCACTTGCAGGATTAAAGCTGACCTGGTTAAACAACAACAATAACTTAATATTTTTACAGTCAAAATTGAGTACTAGCTAACAAGAACACTCCCTGATAACTCAGAATTTAGTCAGAAGTTAAAAATAGGAGCCCATTCACATAGGATGACTATTGAATTTCAGAATATTATTTGCAAGGTTGTCTGGGTTTATGTTTATGGAAGAGGTATTTATATTAGTTCAGTGCTCATACAAATGTTTGCTGTACAAATCAAGGTCAAAGGTCAGCTTTACTTTTACATACAGTTAGTTGTTCTTTGGATCTAAGTTTAAGGTGCATAGCAAAGCAGCTGTGAGGTGCCTGAAATCTGCCACCATACTCCCCATCCTTCCTCTTCCTCATAGGTATCCTTCTCTCTCTGTATGTGTGTATATATACATTATATATACATAAAGTGGAAGGGAAGAGGAGTCAGACAAATATGTATGTGTGTATATATATATATATATACGTGGAGTAGATGAAACAAAGGCGACTGAAGAAGGGGAATTTTCCTTGTTTTGTATGTCCTGTACTCTATTTTTACGTTGTTTAAGAAAAATGTCCATTTCCTTGGTTTTGTGTTTATGTTTTCGTTTCTCATTGTGTTCGACGTTTTTTTTGGTGTCCTGTATCCATATATGCATGCAGAGGTAGGTACGTACATATATGTATGTATATATGCATATGTTTTATTTATTTATTAATTTATTTATATATATATATATATATATATATATATATAAAGATTATAATTTAGGGCATCTAAGCGATACCACCATGCTTGAAATAGCAGCCAAATCTTGACTCTAAAACCACGTTAAAAGTTCATACAGCACCAGGAGATAGGACAAAATAAACTAGCAAAAAAATTACTGGATTGATAAGTTTGATATTTAAATATCGATCTTATCCTTATTTATATAATATATATATATTTCTGTCTAGCCCCCTCCTCTCTTCTACTTATCTCTCTCTGATATTTATATCATATATATAGATATACATATGTAGAGGTGTGTGTATGTATATATATATTATACACACACACACACAGGCTTCTTTCAGTTTGTGTCCACTCAAAGCTTTGGTTAGACTAGGCTATAGTAGAAAACATTTTTCCAAGGTACCCCATAGTGGGACTGAGCCCAAGATTATGTCAGGAACAAAATTTGTTAAAACATGACCAGCCATGCCTATGCCACACTCTCTCTTTCTCACTATCTATGTATATGTACGTGTGTGTGTGTTGGATGGATAGATAAATACTTAGACAAACAGATAGATACTTAGACAGACAGATAGATAGATAGGGAGGTAGATAGATAGATAGACAAATAAACTATCTGGGGAATTTTCTTGTTACTTGTGGGAGATAACATTCCATTGTGAAGTATAATTTATTGATATAATTTGATAAAATAAAGAACCAAACAATTTTTGGGTTAATGTAATTGACTCTACCCGTCTTCCTAACTTTGTAGCTTATCAATATTTAATGATTCAATATCTTTATTTGCATAAATAACTACAAAGGGCTTATTTATAAATTTCTTATTAGTAGGCACAATATATAAAATGACTGAAACAAATTATTTCAATTGGTACCTATACCTACCAAGCATGAAAAAACACTGGAAGAATATTAAATTCAAATGTTCTTCTGTGAAGCAGAAAGGGTTCTGGACAAAAAATTAAACATTTATAAGCCTTATTTGTGTTAATATTGATGTACCATTATAAAGCATTCTGGATATAAAAAATGTCAAAGTGTTTCCGATACATATTGCACACACAAAGTTGTTGTGTCTACTTTGTCAGAATTAAATGATTTGTGAATAATAAGGATAAAAAGCACCATCTGATCGTGGCCGTTTGCCAGCCTCGTCTGGCACGTAAAAAGCACCCACTACACTCATGGAGTGGTTGGCATTAGGAAGGGCATCCAGCCGTAGAAACATTGTCAGATCAGACTGGGCCTGGTGCAGCCTTCTGGCTTCCCAGACCCCAGTTGAACTGTCCAACCCATGCCAGCATGGAAAACGGACGCTAAACGAAGATGAATGAATGATGAAGGAGCAAGTGTGGCTGTGTGGTAAGAAGTTTAAGAATAATGTTTTAGAGAAGCAAAAAATAGGTGGGCGTCTTTTGTCTTCTCCCATCAATATCATCCTTTTTCATCATTGTTTAACGTCCGCTTTCCATGCTAGCATGGGTTGGATGATTTTGACTGAGGGCTGGCGAACCAGATGGCTGCACCAGGCCCCAACCTTGATCTGGCAGAGTTTCTACAGCTGGATGCCCTTCCTAACGCCAACCACTCTGAGAGTGTTTTTGTCCAGCTTTTGTCATCAATGTTTTTGTCCAGTCCGCAAGCTGCTCCCGCTGTGTTATGCCTTTATGGCAAAATTTTGAAATAAAGAAGTTTAATCCCCAACCACAGGGTTCTGAGTTCAGTCCTATGGCATGACACCTTGGGCAAGTGTTTTCTACTATAGCCTTGGACTGACCGTGGATTTGGTTGATGGAAACTGAAAGAAATCCATTGTGTGTGTGTATTGGTTTCCCATCACCACTGGGCAACTGGTGATGATGTATTTATGTCCCTGTAACTTAGTGGTTTGACAAAAGAGACTGGTAAAATAAGTATCAGGCTTTAGAAAAATAAAAACCAGTACTGGCATCAATTTGTCTGACTAAAATTCTTCAAGGCAGTGCCCCAGTATGGCCACAGTCTAATGACTGAAACAAGTAAAAGATAATAGATGGAAATGTCAAAAGGCTTCCAATTCATATTATGCGTACAAAGTTGCTGCATCTACTTAATTAGAATTAAATGACTTGTGAATAATAAAGGGATGCATATTTAAAAAAAACTGAACCAACATGACATGAATAGGCTTACATAATTAATGAAAGTAAAGGGCAGAATATGCAATATATATATATATATATATATAAGCACCACTGATGCCATATTTCTGGTGAGACAGCTGCAGGAGAAATACCTAGCGAAAGATAAAACTCTGTACCTGGCTTTCGTTGACTTGGAGAAAGCCTTTGACAGGGTCCCCCGTTCCCTTATCTGGTGGTCAATGAGGAAACTAGGTATAGATGAATGGTTAGTGAGAGCTGTGCGTGCCATGTACAGGACGCTGTTAGTAAGGTGAGGGTTGGCAACGAGTACAGCAAAGAATTCCAGGTGGAGGTTGGGGTCCACCAAGGCTCAGTCCTCAGCCCCCTCCTATTTATCATAGTCCTCCAGGCAATAACGGAGGAATTCAAGACAGGATGCCCCTGGGAGCTCCTCTATGCTGATGACCTTGCTCTAATTGCTGAATCACTATCGGAACTCGAGGAGAGGTTTCAGGTGTGGAAGCAGGATTAGAATCGAAGGGCCTTAGAGTCAATCTAGCTAAAACCAAAGTCCTAATAAGTAGGAAGGTAGACAAATTTCAAACGCCATCAGGTAGATGGCCCTGCTCGATCTGTAGAAAAGGCGTAGGTAGGAACTCTCTAAGATGCACCAAGTGTAAGCTATGGACACATAAGAGGTGCAGCAATGTCAAAGGAAGGCTAACTAGGAAAATAGTTTTTGGATGTGGCAGATGCTCTGGTGCAATAAACACTGAAAATGTGCAGAGACCATCTTCCGTCACATTCCAGGGAGAAAAACTTGAAATAGTTGATAGTTTCCGTTACCCAGGTGACCAAGTCAGTAGCGGGGGTCGGTGTGCCGAAAGTGTAACTGCTAGAGTAAGAATAGCCTGGGCAAAGTTCAGAGAGCTCTTACCTCTGCTGGTGACAAAAGGCCTCTCGCTCAGAGTAAAAGGCAGACTGTATGATGCATGTGTGCGAACAGCCATGCTACATGGCAGTGAAACATGGGCCGTGACTGCTGAGGATTTGCGTAAGCTTGCAAGAAATGAAGCCAGTATGCTCCGTTGGATGTGTAATGTCAGTGTTCATACCAGACAGAGTGTAAGTGCCTTGAGAGAAAAGTTGGACCTAAGAAGCATCAGATGTGGTGTGCAAGAGAGGCGTCTACGCTGGTATGGACACGTAGTAAGAATGGATGAAGATAGTTGTGTGAAAAAGTGCCACACTCTGGCGGTTGAGGGAACCTGTGGAAGAGGCACACCCAGGAAAACCTGGGACGAGGTGGTGAAGAACGACCTTCGCTCTTTAGGTCTCACTGAGGAAATGACCAGAGACCGAGACCTTTGGAAGTATGCTGTGCGTGAGAAGACCCGGCTGGACAAGTGAGGCCATAACCCATGGCCCCTACCTGGAACGTAGTCAGTGCACCTATGCATACCTTCCTTCTTGGGACACATAACTCTACTTGTGAAGACCTGTTGAGGCAAGTGAAAATGGACAAAATCAAAAGCAAACTCGATGAACATTAATGGAATTTGTAGTTTTGTGGTACCAGTGCCGGTGGCACATACGAAAACTATCCGAACATGGCCGTAGCCAGTGCTGCATTGACTGGCCTCCGTGCCGGTGGCACGTAAAAAACACCATCCGAGCGTGGCCGTTCGCCAGCCTCGTCTGGCACCTGTGTCGGTGGCACATAAAATCACCCACTACACTCTCGGAGTGGTTGGCGTTAGGAAGGGCATCCAGCTGTAGAAACACTGCCAGATCTGACTGGCCTGGTGCAGCCTTCGGGCTTCCCAGACCACAGTTGAACCGTCCAACCCATGCTAGCATGGAAAGCGGACATTAAACGACGATGATGATGATGATGATGATATATATATACTTAATAATTAGGGTTCAGCAAAGATTTGCTTTACCACATACCGAAGTTTAGAAATAGCAGCCAAAAAACATTAGCTATTTCTTCTACTTTAAAAAGGGACTCCCAGAAAAACCAAAATACTTGAAAACAAGTAGATTGTTTCCAAGTATTTTGGTTTTTCTGGGAGTCCCTTTTTAAAGTAGAAGAAATAGCTAACGTTTTTTGGCTGCTATTTCTAAACTTTGGTATGTGGTAAAGCAAATCTTTGCTGAACCCTAATTATTAAGTATTAGTTAAGTTTACCATGAAATGGTCCTTTTTTCATGCCGAATTCTACTTGGTGAAATTATTGATTACTTCTTAATTAATTAATCTTACCCTTTGTTATTATTGGTGAAGATGTGTACGTTTTCATAGTGACGTATCAGGTGGGTCTGCGAGCAGAATTATAATACAGTAATTTCCCTTTATATAACGGTATTTTTTCATAGCGTTTTTCAGATGGCCAGATAACCGAAGAGATGGTGTTGTGGATTTCCACTTCGGCATCTGAAACTCAGAGTTTTATCTTGACTATTGAGTAAATGTAACATATTATTTTATAGATAAATTTCCTCTATTTACATAATATTGAGGTCTCTTTCTTTCTTTTGTTATCTTACAGTTTTTACCAATATATATATATATATATATATATATATATATATATATATATATATATATATACAAAGTCAAATGCGATACAATAAAATTAATTATATATATATATATATATATATTTGTATATTTACAAAGTAAAATAGGAGTTATGGGTGTAACCCACTATGGGATATCATTTATCCAATATACTGTTGGTAAAGTACCCAAATTCTTAATACATAAATGTTTTTGATTGCAATGCAATTAATTCATTTATTGTATTAAACAGGTAATATTTTTAAAGTTAATTATAACCTCTGACGAGGCCTATGGTTCTTTTCACAAAGAAGTATTATATTTTTTAAATGCCTACAAACTTAGTATGTTGACTTCTATAGGCAATGAAAATTAGATTCACTTTTGACCATAGGCTGAAACAGCTGTAAGAAGTAGTTTTTAGGATTTCATTAATTTATAATATGACTTTTAAAATCTGTGTTTGTATTATTATCTTACCTATTGATTTATATAATATTTTTGTATGCTTTTGATGTTCTCATTTGTAAAATGAATAAATAATCCAACATTGTAATATCCATAAGTTGATGAACAAACCAAATTTGTTTCTCCATTTTCTTATTTGTATTATATATATATATATATATTTAAATATTAATGAAAAAGGTAGAAATTAAAATGCTATGTTGTTGCTTAGTTATGATAAGCAACAAGAAAGTTTTGTTGAAGCTATGATGCAATTATCCTTATCATCATCATCATCATTTAATGTCTGTTTTCCATGCTGGCATGGCTTGGATGGTTTGACTGGAGCTGGTGAAGCCAGAGCTGCACCAAGCTCTTCTGTCTGTTCTGGCATGGTTTCTATGGTTGGATGCCTTTCCTAACACCAACCATTCTACAGAGTGTACTAGGTACTTTTTATGTGACACCATATATATATATATATATACACACACACATATATATATATATATTGGCCTGCTCACTTAGCCAGCGAGGTGACGTCATTTGAAGGCTAAAACAATGCGAAGCACATTGTGACCAGCGATGTGTAGCAACATCATGGCCTGGTCAGTCATGAGATCATGTGATATATATATATATATATATATATATATATATATTATATATATATATATATATATATATATATATGTATGTATGTATGTATGTATAAATCAAAATGAGGGTGAAAAAATTGGATATTAATTAATAACATCAATTTAAACACCAGTGGCCTAGCGTATAAAAGACTGAGATTCAGTAAATATTATTAATACACAAATATGAGAGAGAATCCACTATGTGGACGCTCTTATGCTAAAGATAGATCCGCAAGGGTCTCAAGCACTAAAAACAATTCTTAGTGGCAGAGACCCTTGCAAATCTATCTTTAGCGTAAGAGCGTCCACATAGTGGATTCTCTCTCATATTTGTGTATATATATATATATATATATATATATATATATAGGTTCAGCAAAATTTAGATTCAGATGAATATGGTACTTAAGTTAAAGGCACCAGAATTTGGTATGGTATTATCCATATAAATCAAATGGGTTGATTATAATCAAAAGAAGCAACAAGGATATCCAAGGTAGTGTAGTACAATCGTTTCATGCCACTTCATTTTATTAAACACTGTAAGTATTACATTAGTTTTAAAATGTTGAGCAATCTTCAGTAACATATAGAATTTTATAATTAGACGGACAATGCACATTTTTATACTTATTTCATTTACCAACATTACAAAGAGGGTAGATATATAGACAGAGAGGTTAATTTCATCATTAAGGACATGGTGGTAGTATTTTGATATATACATATATATATATTTCAGGGATGGCCTGAATTGGAGGCCCTCGTATATCAAGAGGATCATATTGTCACTTATTTGCATATTTATAAATAGCTTTATCTCATTTTCTCTCTTATTTGATTTCTATGTAACCTGTCATTGTAATGTCTTTTTCTCTCAATGTTCTGCACAAAATGAAAGAAATCAATAGTAGATTGAAAGAATTGTCTGAGCATTGAAGAAACATCTTAGAGGAGCCGAGAAAAACAAATACCAGTCAAAACTGAGGTGGTGGTGGTGGAGGGCAATAAAATTGATTGATCCTCTCCCCAGCCGAAATTGCACATCTCGTGTCTAAATTAGATCCAATTATTTAGGGTGGTGAGTTGGAATAAAATTCTAAGCAGTTTTTCTTCTGGTCCTTTACATAAAGAAGTTTAAATCCCACAGAGGTCAACTTTGCCTTCTGCCCATCCAGGGTTGAAACAATAAAGTCAAAGTACTTTATTGCATCATTGCTATTTTGATACCTTCAAAATTGCCAGCCTCTTGCTTAAATTAGAAACTATTACTCTTTTACTTGTTTCAGTCATTTGACTGTGGCCATGCTGGAGCACTGCCTTTTAGTCAAGCAAATCGAACCCAGGATTTATTCTTTGTAAGCCTAGTACTTATTCTATCAGTCTCTTTTGCCGAACCGCTAAGTTACGGGGAGGTAAACACACCAGCATCGGTTGTCAAGTGATGTTGGTGGGGGACAAACATATATATTTATATATATACATATATACAACGGGCTTCTTTCAGTTTCTGTCTACCAAATCCACTCACAAGGCTTTGGTCAGCCCGAGGCTAAAGTAGAAGACACTTGCCCAAGGTACCACACAGTGGGACTGAACCCGGAATCATGTCGTTTGTAAGCAAGCTACTTACCACACAGCCACTCCTATGCCTAATATTATTTATATTTATATTATTTTTAAGGGTGTTGCAAAAAATGCCTTGCGAAATTTTTTTCAACTCTAAGTTTTTTGTTAAAATTCTGCAGAGGTCAACTTAGCCTTTCATCCTCTTGGAGTCAATAAAATAAAGAACCAGTCAAGCAATGGACATATCTCCTGGCCTAGAATTGCCAGCCATGTGCCAAACTTTGGAACCATTATCAGTGATAAGGTGGCAAGCTAGCAGAACTGTTAGCACACTGTACAACATGTTTAGTGGCATTTTGTCTGTCTTTACATTCTGAGTTCAAATGCGGCCAATGTCAATTTTGCCTTTCATCCTTTCATTGCTGATGAAATAACTACCAGTCAGATACTGGGATCAATGTAATCATCTAACCTCTCCCCCAATCAGGTTTTGTCCCTATAGAAGAAAGGGTTATTATTAATCATACTTTTAACAGTTTTATGTAAATCTTTACAACATCACCAACTCCACTTTCTTGTTCCTGAAGTGGGTGCAGCTTTGTCTTTTACGAATGTAGATTTATGTTTGCCTATTAAACCAGTTTTATACTTTGTTGAGTGATTCATTTTGCTGCTCTTTTGGTGTCATTGTCACTATTGATGGTACGTAAGTTGATAGAATCACTAGCATGCAGAACAAAATGCTTAGTGGCATCTTTTCTGGCTTTTTGTTCTGAGTTCAAATGCTGCCAAAGCCGACTCCGCTTATCTTTTTTTCAGGGTTGATAAAATAAAGTACCAGCAAAGTACTAAGCTCAATATAGTCAACTAGTACCCTTATTTCTTTACTACCCACAAGGGGATAAACATAGAGGGGACAAACAAGGACAGACAAAGGGATTAAGTCGATTACATCGACCCCAGTGCGTAACTGGTACTTAATTTATCAACCCTGAAAGGATGAAAGGCAGAGTCAACCTTGGCGGAATTTGAACTCAGAACATAATGGCAGACGAAATACCACTAAGCATTTCGCCCAGTGTGCTAACGTTTCTGCCAGCTCGCCATCTTCAACTAGCACCCTTCCCACTAAATTTCAGACCTTGTGCATATAATAGAAAGAATTGTTAGTATTTTGTTAGATGGTGTTTGTTTTTAGTATATGTCATGTAATTAGAATTATGTACTTTAGTTGTGTCAGACTGAATGTGAAGTGTATGTAGCATGTGACGGAAGACTTGTTTTATGTGTGTGGACATCATTTATTGCTATTGGGTTGTCCGGAAAGTTCGTGCTGATTTATAGTAGCTTACTTTTCGACTTATTTTAGAACATGGTTGAGTCCATAAAATAGGATTTGACTACATCTCCATTTAGAGCACAGTTTAAGCTATCGTTTCGTGGAAGAAGGTTTATGTTCCTATAACCTGTGTTAATTTTGTAACCTTTTAAAATGGAAGATAAGAAAGTTCATTTTCGGCACTTGATGCATTGGGAACTAGACAAAAATTGCTGCAGCTCGGCTGGGATGTGTTACCCCACCCTTTATATTCACCAGATATTGCTCCTTCGGATTTCCACTTATTCAGGTCTCTGCAGAATAGTCTTAAAGGTAAAAATTTCAATACCTTGATGAATTATTTGCCATGAAACCACCTCAATTCTGGGAAGAGGGTATTTTCAAGTTAAAGGAAAGATAGAAATGCATTCTGCAACCAAATGGTTCACATTTGGTTGATTAAAAATGTAATGGTAAATATTTATTGACCTTTTTCTTTCCTTTAAAAATCGGCACAAACTTTCCGGACAACCCAATACATTAATACAGAAAATGTGCATGCAATGCAAAAAAGGAATATTTGGAAGAAATGACATATATGACAAGTGCAGAAAGTCTTTGTCAGAAATTCAAACATTCAGGCTGATTAATACATACCAATACATATTCTTGTTGCCATGGTGTGTTTTCTTCTGTTGTGCCAAGCTGAATAGGTAGCTGTGAAAATATCTATGTGTAGAGAGTGAACATCACCACTAAGCAGTTTTCTTGCTCAAATGAGCTGTATTTGTAAGCTGTGTTCACGAATGTTCTAGTCATGCCACCAGACTATCATGTGAACAGCAGCTGTTGATTGGACCAAAACTGGGTTTGTGTACAGGATCAACTTATGATTTCTATGTGGCAGAAAACGTGGGGTTGAATTCAACTGTTACAAGTATGTACTTTGTAGATCATGTTATTTTATTGAGGGCATTCTTGTATATGGTTATGTGTTGTTTGCAGAGAGGACACTTTTTGTGTTTTGCTGAATAGAATGAAAGCCTATTTTTGTAGGGTGTGGACTGTACCTAACACGTTTATATATTGATCTGTTGTTCTTGTGGCAAAATAACAAAAATAGCTGTTATCATTGTTCTAATTCTCAAATGAAATAATTTATCTGATTTCATTAATAATTCCTAAATATTAATTACGTTGATGACGTCCATAAAGCGTCTTTAACAAATGTCGCCAACTTTTTTTCGTTTTGCCCTACTGACAGGTTTCATGACAAGACAATTTTTCCATGGACCACTGGATTGCACGCATAACAAAACACAACAACGTGCATAATATACAATTTAATCATCACACACACACACATTTATATTCATACATATGTGTGTGTGTGTAAGGCGAGTTGGCACAATCGTTAGCGGAATTTCGTCTGAGGTCAAATTCAGCCGAGGTCTATTTTGCCTTTCATCCTTTCGCAGTTGATAAATTAAGTACCAGTCGCGTACTGTAGTCGATGCAATCCACTAACCCCTCCCCCAAAATTGCTGGCCTTGTGCCAAAATTTTAACTGAATTAATATCATTATTATTATTATTATATAATGCAAAAAACATCCTGCTGATGGCGATAGCTAATGAAATAAAAGTAAAACTGAAAAATTTATTCTTTCTGTGTGGCATGGTGGTTGGGAGCCACCAGATATATAAAATCCAGCTTAGCTATTCTGTTAATCAATCTATGAATGAATTTGAAGTATTTGCAGTCACGCAAATATATTTATATAAAGCTGGAAGAAAATGAGAACAATTCGAAACAGATATTAGTTAAAAACAGAAACTAAAAAAAAAAGCAAAACCTTTTTTTTTTTAATAAAAAAAAAAAACCCATTAATTTTTAAAGCGCCCTTATTTAACGTTAATATTATATTAATATTATAAAGAATCTTGACTGAAGAGGATTGCTTTCAAAGGGGGGGGGGGGGAGAATAGTTATTTGGAGTTACTTCCCGTTGTTGCTGTAGCTCTTTGATGTCAATTAAGCACGTTGTGAAATTTCTTCACACAATTAATTTTTATTGCGATGGCATCGTTTAAGAATACATTCATAAAACAGTATCCACGCTTTAAAGAAGTCACTGCTGATAATCTTTATTGGAAACTAGAACCTGCAATAATCAAACGTGAGTACGGGGCAATCAGTTTCATAGACTTTTCTCATTCTGAACCGTATAACTTCGCCGTTACCAACTACACGCGCTTACATATTTATAATTCACAGACAAATCAAATCGTGAAGACTTTTTCTCGATTCAAACAAAATACATACAGCGGATGCTTCCGTTCCGACGGCAATCTTTTAGTAGTTGGAGGTGACGAAGGAATTGTACGATTATTAGGTGTTGAGAAAGATTTTCGGTTACGAACGTTCAAAGGACATACTGCACCCGTACACGTGTCTCGCTTCACGGCTGATAATGTTCGAGTGTTTTCCGGATCGGATGATTTAACCCTGCGACTATGGGACGTACCAACGGAAACTTGTATTACTACATTCCAGGAACATAAAGACGTCATCCGATGCGGTGCTAATCCAGCTGCTAGTCCGGACATCATCTTATCTGGAGGTTACGATCACTTAATCAAAATGTTCGATACGAGACTTCAAGAAAGCGTTCTCACCGTTGATCATGGATACCCCGTTGAAAGTGTGCTCATGTTTCCTTCTGTTGGGCTTTTCTTTTCAGCTGGTGGCAATTGTATTAAAGTGTGGGATGCTTTAGCTGGTGGTAAGTTACTCAAAACTATTTCTCACCACCATAAATCTATTACGTCTTTGGGGTTCTGCAGTAACTATAAGAGACTTCTGTCTGGATCTTTAGACAGACATGTGAAAATGTACGATACCGTAAGCTACCAAGTTGTAAATACCTTCGATTATCCCGGGCCTATACTCAGTGTAGCCGTTTCTCCAGACGACAGTGTTATTGTGGCTGGTACTACAGATGGATTACTGTCTATACAACACCGCAAAAAAGAAACCGATGCCACAACAACGGAACGAGAGAAACAAGGTAACAAATCCTCGTACCGATACAGAATTAACACTGGAAAATATGTCGCCTCTGAAAAAGATGATTTAGTTATTGCGAACCCCAGAAAGAAATTTTTACCTAAATGGGATAAACAACTGAAGGCATTTAAGCACAGTTTTGCTTTGGACTCTGTGTTGGATATTCGCGTACGTATGAAGCATCCTGAAATCACTGTTAGTGTTATGCAAGAATTGATACGTCGGAATGTTATCAAATCGGCTTTACTTGGGCGAAATGAGCGCCAATTGTTAGTGTTACTCAAGTTTATCAGCGTAAATATACGAAACATAAATTTTATGTCAACCCTTGTAGATGTTACAAACATTATTTTAGATCTGTATTCTACAACTTTCCAAAAAACCAGTAATTGCTCGGCGAGCTTATTGAAATTTCACCGATTAATTAACAATGAATTGAAATATCTCAAAACATGTTCAGAAACTCTAGGAATGATTGACTTAATATTTGCAGCAGCAGAACTTAACACCACACGTAAAGAAAATGGTTCAGGAATTTTACATTGAAATGTTTTGTTGAAATATATTTTTCTGATATTTAGCATACATTAAAACTTAAACATTTTTTTATCCGTTGTTTTGTTACAATTCTTTTAATTAAGCCTCACAAAAGGCGCAGTTGAAACTATTTTTCTTGCTTATTTTGAAATCTAACTTCTATAGAGTTAAAATGTGAAATTTTTGTTGTGGCTTTTGCAAAATTTTGATTGGAATTCCGTTTTTACAGGCACCTTTTCCTTATTAACCTTCATCATTTCTTTCTACATTGGCCCTTTTGATATGACAAAACAGACAGTAATTTCAAATTATAATTTACAGAATATTTATTTGAAAACTGAACAATAACCATACAATATAATACAGTTTTTATTGTGTAGAAAGATCATCCATATACCTTAATGGGATCTTTTCCTTTTGAACGGCACTTTTCAACACAATTTCTAGTTAACTAAACACTTTTAAACTTTGTATACTGGTAGAATGTGTTTATAAAACATCATTTTTTTTCTTGGCTTTATTGAGAAAATTCTATATGTTGTAACATATTTCGTCTTTAATTTCGAGCATTTCGGCAATTTTAACCAATCGCTGACCTCCATTTAGGTAAATAACATTCTGTGTATAATGATTATGTCCCTCCTTTAAGAAACAGATTGGGTTTATTTACATTTGTGAAGAAAAAAGATATCCTTCCCCCACCCCTAACCCTAAATCTTAAATAGATTGAAATGCAATAGATCGATACTAGGGTTATAATCATGGATGACAATTTCATACGACACCGCTACGGAAAATGGGATTTTTTTCTAGCGGTGTCAAATTTAAAACTTTAAAACTTTTTAGTTACCTAGAAATTATGTTACAAAGTGCTGTTCAAAAGGAAAAGATCCCCTTAATGATCACGGGTTTATTTTCCATAAAACCAGCTCCAATGGTGACTTGTTTTTTATTGTGCATCAGTGGGCTATTTCCTTGAAGGAATCTGATGAAGGCAGTGTTGTTATCCACAATGCCAACAAAGGTTTCAAATCTAGTATGAAATTCTCCTATTGGAACATTTTGCCTGTGGGTTCCACCTGTCTTTCATCTCATCTATTACCACACGGAGCTCTTTCTAGCAACTCCGGTTTCACTTTTATCTCCTACTCTCTTCCTTCTGTACATCAATGACTTGATGTTATCATATTCTTCAAAGACCACTCTTATCCAGATGATATTACACTTCATTCTTTCCTCACATTCTCCAGCTTGCATTATCCAATTGCAGTTGAGACACCACATGCCAAACACACGCTGATTCCAAGAACAGAGACACTGAAAGTCTTCTAATGAGAATTTGCCAATCTTGTCTTTGAACAGCAAAGAAACACAAACACTACCGACCGTAAATCCTCGAGTATAGTCTACCCTTGAGTATAATACGCAGGGAATTTTTAGGGGGCTGTACCTCTGAAAAACCTAAACCTTGTATATAATACGCACCTCTCCTCTAACTTGAGTCAAGGAGGTCTATATAACGTCTTGGTTTGTAAAAATGTATATGTTGACGTCCTTTATTATTATTGAATATATAATATAATGCAAACATATAGCTTTTTTGTGCATGTTTGCAGAAAATAAAGAAATGACAGTAATAATGTTTAATAAATGTTGCTTACTGCAAGTTATGGATGATCCTTTTACGACTTCATTGCTTTCAGGCTTAGCTTAAGGTATTTTCGTGCCCAACATCACAAAATGCGTCTGAATAAACATTGCCAGACAGCAAATAGGGACTCAGACATTGCTTAGAAAATAATTTTCATTTTTAACCTCGTATATAGTATGCACTAGGGATTTTGACCTTTAAATCTTGGGGGGAAAATGCGGATTATACACGAGGATTTACAGTATATCAAGTAAACATATTTACACCAAAATTCCTCTTAACTATGAGCAGCACTTAGCTAGTGTTCAAATTTGTTCTAATAATTGGATCACATTGTCACTGATTCTCTTTGGTAAGAGCACTCCTTAACATAGCTCCGCTTGCATCCCAATGACTGAATCTTGTTTAGGGCCAGAAAATACTTCATCCCAACAATTCTTATTTACAGAACTCAGGTAAGGGGTACAGTGGAGTATTGTTCTCACAGCTTTGATGGTACTGTTGCGGTACACATAGACATTCTAGACAACATTGAGAAAATGGCTACCTGACTGATTAGCATGAAGTTACAGACCACTCCAATATCTAGCCCACAGGTGTGCTGTCTCCTCTGTCATTTTTTTTACTACTACTATGCTCTTTGGAACTAGCTTGGTTCATGCCCCTTGCTTTCAGGCATTCCCTTCCTGGTCATATATTCTCTCATCATTTTTCATATGTACAAAGGTTCAAGAAAAATAATGGTATCAGTGCCACTAGTCTAGGAAGGTTGGCAAAAACCACAGACACTGTTTCTTCTTCCAGACCCAGCAAAGTAAAACCAAAAATATGTTTATGAAAAATGTCATCAGGTAAACTCTTGTAAGTTGAAAAGAGATTGTCTGAAGTCCCAAGCATGTCGTGATATTTACTTGTTTCTCTTTTATGAGTTTATTTGTAATGTTCAACACAGTCCTCCAGCATTATCAGATCCTGTCCAACCCATGCCAGCATAGAGGATGGACATTAACCAAAGATGATGCGGCATTGTTGGAATCTACAGAATGATGGTTTGAGTTCACCATATAATGGTTTGGTAGTAACTTTCCTTTCACTGTATTGTCTGCCGTTATATATACATACAACATACAACGTAAAAAGCACCCACTACACTCACGGAGTGGTTGGCGTTAGGAAGGGCATCCAGCTGTAGAAACACTGCCAGATCAGACTGGGCCTGGTGCAGCCTTCTGGCTTCCCAGACCCCAGTTGAACCGTCCAACCCATGCTAGCATGGAAAGCGGACGTTAAACGATGATGATGATGATGAAAACATTGCTCAAAATAGTAGCGATGGTGAATTTTGAGAATGTTATGACAAAAAAAATCCATAAAAAGCAATACATTTTTTGAGAACGGTAAATGAAATTGGAGGAAATAACTGTTAATTGTATGTGTTCATTTGTTTAGCTTTTGTTTGTGGGTTGGATTCATCAAATCTTACAAATTTATATTTTTGTTTCTACATCTCAAGTTCCATCTCAATATGTATATTCTCAAGTAAGATCAACTTGAGAATATACATATTTTATATATCAATGAAATACAATACAGGTACATTCCTGGAGCCCTCATGTGTCCAGTGTGATGCGTCCCATTTATTTCAGTCATCATTTTTTATGTCCGTTTCCTGTCCAAAATAGCATCCTAGCATTTGTTGCATTCCTTGGTTGTCTCTTTTGTGAGTTTCAACTTCCTGAGATCAGTTTTCACTTCTTCCTACTGTCTTCCTTGATCTTCCTCTTCCTTTGGATTCTTCCAGACAAATTTCTTGGCACTTCTTCACCCAGTAGCCATCAACCATATGTATCACAAGTCCATACCAGCATACTTGTCGCTCTTAAATATTATAATAAATTCTTCATATACCCAGTTTTTTTCTCAGCTCAAACACAATAACATTTTTTCAAACTTCACACACCCTCTCTATTCAGTGCCCAAACCTCACTACCATATAACATAACAGTTCTTCCACAAGCATCATGCAATCTACCATTTTCACAGAGAGAGAGGGAAGGAATCCCCTTGTCAGCAGATGTAACAGTTCCCTGAATTTTTTCCACTCTATTCTAATTTTGGTCACTATACTTTCACCACACCCTTTTCCACTCCTGATTAGATCATCCAGGTAACAGAAGCCAACAACTATTTCTGTAGAGCCTTCTGAGCTTTGTAAGCACTTTACTGGGGCTCACTACTCTTTTATGTCCACCACAGGCAAAGTCTCAATTCACTATCAGTCTGTCTTTGATTGTACTACACCTCTTGCACAGCCATATTCTGATTCTGTCATGTAAACTTTTTGTTTAACTCTTTAGCATTTAACCCTTTTGTTACTGTATTTATTTTGAGATGCTCTGTGTTTCTTTCAATTACTTTAAATATAACAAAGAATTTAGTAAAATAACTCAGTTATCTTCCAGCTAGTGTTAGGAACATAAATTGTGACTAAGGTTTGGAGGAAGATTTTAATTCAAAACTTATGAAAACAAGACATTTATACTCAGAGTCAGAGCCGGTTTCAGCCAGGTTGGTAATGAAAGGGTTAAACTGGTCATATCCAGCCAAAATATCTTATCCGTTTTATTCTCAAACAGGCCAGATCTAACCTCTCACACCTAAACTACAATATCAGTCTAAAAACAAAGCTAGTGCAACAACATCATTATTTGATGTCCATTTTCCATGCTGGCATGGGTTGGACAATTTGACCAGAGCTGGTAAGGCATAGTTTCTATGGCTGGATGCCCTTCCTAATGCCAACCACTCCACAGAGTGTACTGGGTGCTTTTTATGTAGCACCAGCTCTGGTATTTATTCTCTTGTGGCAGACTGGGTTTTCTTGTGTACAGCAGTGCACCAGATATCACGGTCCTTGGTCATCTCCTTTGTAAGGCTCAATGTCTTGAGATCAGCTTGACGGAGTAATCTGAATGCTAGATGGTTAAAGTGATCGAAACTTCACACTGATTTATGTTCCAAACACCAGCTAAATAACGACAAAGTTATTTTATGAACTCCTTCGTTATTTTCCAAAATTAATTGAAATGAAGCGTGCCGGTGGCACATAAAAAGCACCATCCGATCATGGCCGTTTGCCAGCCTCGCCTGGCACCTGTGCAGGTGGCACGTAAAAAGCACCCACTACACTCACGGAGTGGTTGGCATTAGGAAGGGCATCCAGCTGTAGAAACACTGCCAGATCAGACTGGGCCTGGCGCAGCCTACTGGCTTCCCAGACCCCAGTTGAACCGTCCAACCCATGAGAGCATGGAAAGCGGACGCTAAACGATGATGATGATAGTGTATATTAACAAAAAGGTTAAACTAGTGGTTTTTAACCAGGGTCCATACAAAAGTTTATGAACAATGAAGTGTTTATATTTGTACAATACACAAAGTTTTTAACAATATTTGTATATACAACTAGCACTATGACCCGGCAACGCTGGGTCATAGTGCTAGTGCATGCGCACATACATGCGAGTACTGTCCAAATCTCCGACCAATCACATACAGCTAGCTGGCATTCAATTGGCGTATCAAGTTTCGGGCATTTTGATTGGGTTTTGGATAGAAAATTCACAAAAAAGTCACTTCTATTGATTTTTTAATGGCTTTGCGAGGTGACTGGGGAAATGTAAAGATGTGAATGACCATAGAAAGTACAAGCCCTCTAACTGAAAAATTGTGGATTTGTATAAAGGACACGCACACAGACATTTTGCCGTTTATATATATAGAGATTCCTAAACTATTTAATTATAAAAATATAAGATTTTTTTTAACATGGAGGCAGAGTAAAACAGGATTCAATCGGTTCCATTGGCAAAAAATGGCTGAGGACCACTGAGTAATGTATGAGAGACAAATCTTTGCTAGTTGTTTTCCAAATGTACTCTGAATGAGCAAATTCAATAATGAAAGGCATTCCAAGTATGACCATCTGGATCATCATCATCGTTTAACATCCGCTTTCCAAGTCTGTCAAATTCATTCACAAGACATGGGTTTGCTCAAAGGTCTAGTAGAAAACATTTGCCCAAGGTGTCACACAGTGGGACTGAACCCAAAACCACATGGTTGCAAAGTAAGCTTCTTAACTTCACAACCATATCGATAGTAACAAAGTAATGACCTTAAGGCGGCGAGTTGGCAGAAACGTTAGCACGCCAGGCAAAATGCATAGCTGTATTTCATCTGCCGTTACGTTCTGAGTTCAAATTCTGCTGAGGTCGACTTTGCCTCTCATCCTTTCGGGGTTGATAAATTAAGTATCAGTTACGCACTGAGGTCGATGTAATCGACTTATCCATTTTCTGTCCTTGTTTGTCCCCTCTGTGTTTAGCCCCTTGTGGGTAGTAAAGAAATAGGTATTTCGTCTGCCATTACGTTCTGAGTTCAAATTCTGCCGAGGTCGACTTTGCCTCTCATCCTTTCGGGGTCGATAAATTAAGTATCAGTTATGCACTGAGGTCGATGTAATCGACTTATCCATTTTCTGTCCTTGTTTGTCCCCTCTGTGGGTAGTAAAGAAACAGAAATATTAGCATGCTGGGCGAAATGCTTACTGTATTTTGTCTGTCTTTATATTCTGAGTTCAAATTTCGCTGAGGTTGACTTAGTCTTTCATCTTTTCGAAGTCAATAAATTAAGTACCAGTTGCGTACTGGGGTTAATCTAATTGACTGGCACCCTCCCCAAAAATTTCGGGCCTTGTGCCTAGAGTAGAAAAGAACAATATAATGGACCTTGGATTGTTGACCAGTTGTACTCTGGCACCAAATTGAATTGGTCAACCATTGTCGAACCGCTTCCGTTCTTTCTTTCTAATAAATATTTTTAGGTTTTTTTTTTTCATGAGTGAAATACAAAATAAGAACAGCAATCATTGTTTTTTTTTTTTTTGATAAACTTTATACATTTTTCACTTTAAGAAACCCAAGTGTCTCATGTTATATGATGATAAATTGTCATCAGTTTTGTTGTAGAGAATCTTTTTAGAAGTTATTGGAGATATTGTGACATCAAAATTTAAAGGAAGAGTTGGTTTTCTGAATGATGGGTTCATCAAGGCCTGATTAAGATCTAAGTATTCTGAAATATAAAAAAAAAAACATCAATTACATTATATATATATATATATATATATGAGTGTGTATGTGTGTGTGAAAGAACCTTTGAATTGTTTAGCCCCAGGTCAATGCTGATAGAGGTTGTTGTTTCATTTTAGATCAACCCTGACTTAGCAGATCAATGATAAAAAATATTCCATCTGTACCCATCCTGTCCTTATGTTCTGCAGTGATCCCAGATAGAGTGTGATTACAGAGAGAATTGGCTGCTATTTATAACAAAGTCAAGCAACCACATAGGAGCTCTCTCATTGACTTCCAATGACTGAAGTTGGGAGAACACTTCCATTCCAATGGCAGTCAATAATATTTCCATCCTAAGAACAGGTAGTTGGTCCTAAGAATTGGGTGAAAGCATGTATAAAAAGGTGCTGGGCCTACTATTGTCTGCTTGTTAGTAATTAATCTACCATGTAGAGGTGTCCTTGTTAGGTGAATATAACCATTCAAGGTTAAGTATTTTGGCCCTGGGTACCATACAGCAGAGGTGGGGAAACTTTTTTAGTGTGGTGAGCAAAAATTTGTAAAGCAGAAGATCACAAGTTCTAACTCTTATACTGTGTAAATCTTGTATATATCTATATATAGTTCGGTATACATTAATAAAGATAAGTTTAACCCTTTCGTTACTGTATTTATTTTGAGATGCTCTGTGTTTCTTTTAATTATTTTAAATATAACAAAGAATTTAGTAAAATAACTTAGTTATCATTAAGCTAGTATTAGGAACCTAAATTTTGACTAAGGTTTGGTGGAAGATTTTAATTCAAAACTTATGAAAACATGACATTTGTACTACAGAGCCAGAGCCGGTTTCAGCCGGGTTGGTAACGAAAGGGTTAAGACATTAAGTTAATATGTAACATCTTCATTAACACCACCACTGAATTTAGGATGTTTATATTACTTATGAGATATTTTATATTTTTCAGCTAGAGTGTAGTTGGATCGCAAGGGAGTGGTACAAATTTAGCAATATGTGTTTTATAGTGAAAACAAAATATCCATTCAAATGGCAATTACCAGACTATTTTCTGTTTGAATCTTACCATTTTAAGTCATAGTGGAAACGCAATCTATGTCACAAATAGGCATACGAATAGTGTAGAGATTTTATAATTGAAAAATTTACTATATTTAGTATATACAAGTATACCAGCCTGTGGGCACAATAAAATGGACTCTTTGGCAGGGGTTTCCCCACCTCTGCCATACGGCCACAGAATTCAAGCCAGTCAGTTCTCTGCTGATTGTCCATTATTCTGTCTGTTCACCCATGTAGAACTCTCCTCTCTTAAACTCATATTGATGTTTAGACTTTAACTTTATAAAGATCAGATATAAGCTTAGGTATGGCTGTGTGGTAAGTGTATATAGGCGCAGGCACAGGTAAGAAGTTTGCTTCCCAACCACATGTCCCCGAGTTCAATCCCACTGCAGTGGTATCTTGTGCAAGTGTTTTGTGAGTGGATTTGGTAGATGGAAACTCAAAGAAGCCCATTGCGTGTGTGTGTATATTCTTTTACTTGTTTCAGCCAACTTGCTGGAGCACCACCTTTAGTTGAACAAATCGACCCCAAGGCTTATTTTTTGTAAGCCCAGTACTTATTCTATTGATCTCTTTTGCCAGACCTCTAAGTTATGGGGATGTAAACACACCAACGTCAGTTGTCAAGTGATGGTGGGGGGGACAAACACAGACACACAAATACATACATACACATACATATTATCATTTAACATCCGTTTTGCATGCTAGCATGGGTTGGACGATTTGACTGAGGACTGGCGAACCAGACTCCAATCTGATCTAGCAGAGTTTCTACAGCTGGATGCCCTTCCTAACGTCAACGACTCTGAGAGTGTAGTGGGTGCTTTTATGTGCCACCAGCATGAGGGCCAGTTTAGTGGTACTGGCAATGGCCACGCCTAAATGGTGCTTTTTACGTGCCATCTGCACAGGAGCCAGTTCAGCGGCACTGGTGACAACCTTGCTCGAATATTTCACATGCACAAGTGCTAGTAAGGCGATGCAGTAACGATCACGCTCGAATGGTGTGCTTAAACATGCCATCGGCACTAAGGCCAGCTTGTTGCTCTGGCAACGATCTCACTCATATGGTACTCTTATTGCTCCACTAGCAACGGATGCCAGTTACTGAGTTTGATTTCGACTTCGATTTCACTTGCCTCTACTGGTCTTCGCAAGCAGAGTTTAGTGTCCAGTGAAGAAGAGGCACGCATAAGTGGACTGGTTACACCCCTAGCATAGGCGACAAGGTTATGGTCACACTTGCGCTTGCCGAGTCTTCTGCATCACAGCATATTTCCAGAGGTCCTGGTCACTGCCTCGGTGAGGCCCAATGTTTGAAGGTCATGCTTCACCACCTCATCCCAGGTCTTCCTGGGTCTACCTCTTCCACAGGTTCCCTTAACAGCTAGGGTGTGGCACTTTTTCACACAGCTATCCATATCCATTCTCACCACATTACTATACCAGCGCAGTCGTCTCTCTTGCACACCACATCTGATGCTTCTTAGGCCCAACCTTTCTCTCAAGGCTTCTGTTGAGTATGCACACTGACATTACACATCCATCGGAGCATGCTGGCTTCATTCCTTGCAAGCTTGCGCACATCCTCAGCAGTCACAGCCCATGTTTCACTGCCATGTAGCATGGCTGTTTGTACACATGCATCGTACAGTCTACCTTTTACTCTGAGCGAGAGGCCCTTTGTCACCAGCAGAGGTAAGTGCTCTCTGAACTTAGCCCAGGCTATTCTTATTCTAGCAGCTACACTTTCAGTGCACCCTCCCTCGCTACTGACTTGGTCACCTAGGTAATGGAAGCTATCAACTACTTCTAGTTTTTCTCCCTGGAATGTGGCGGAAGTTGTTCTCTGCACATTTTCAGTGTTATTTATAGCTCCCGAGCAGCTGCCACATACGAAAACTATCCTCCCAGTTAGCCTTCCTTTGATACTGCTGCACCTCTTATGTGTCCATAGCTTACACTGGGTACATCTTATAGAGTTTCTACCTACGCCTTTTCTACAGATCGAGCAGGGCCATCTACCTGAAGGGATTTGTGGTTTGCCTGCCTTCCTACTTATTAGGACTTTGGTTTTAGCTAGGTTGACTCTAAGGCCCTTCCGTTCTAATCCTTGTTTCCACACTTGAAACTTCTCCTCTAGTTCTGTTAGTGACTCAGCAATTAGAGCAAGGTCATCAGCATAGAGGAACTCCCAGGGGCATCCTGTCTTGAATTCCTCCGTTATTGCCTGGGGGACTATGATAAATAGGAGGGGACTGAGGGCTGAACTTTGGTGGAACGCTACCTCTACCCGGAATTCTTCACTGTACTTGTTGCCAACCCTCATCTTACTGACAGCGTCCCTGTACATGGTTTGCATGGCTCTCACTAACTATTTATCTATCCCTAGTTTCCTCATTGACCACCAGATAAGGGATCGGGGGACCCTGTCAAAGGCTTTCTCCATGTCAACAAGGCTAGGTATTTCTCCTGCAGCTGTCTAACCAGAAATATAGCATCAGTGGTGCTTTTCCCTGGCACGAAACCAAACTGCATCTCATCCAAACCGACTCTCTCCCTAATTAGTTGGGCTATGACCCTCTCCGTGATTTTCATTACCTGATCCAAGAGCTTGATACATCTGTAATTATTTGTATCTAAAGCATCACCTTTTCCTTTGTAGCAGTTGACTATTATGCTGCTACACCAGTCATTGGGTATGACTCCTTTGTGTATCACCTGGTTAACTATACAGGTGGCCAGGCTAATGCCAACACTGCCAGATATTTTGAGCATCTCTGCAGTAATTCCTGATGGGCCGGGGGCTTTCCCTGTCTTCATACTTTTAATTGCTTTAACTACCAAGGTACTGTCAACTCAGATAGCTGGTCCCTCTGTTGGGTCGACAATCGGCAGACTCTCTTTCTCCCATTCATTTTCTTTGTTCAGCAACCTTTCATAGTGGCATCTCCAAACCTCTCTCTTTGCAGCCTCATTTACTGCAAGAGAACCATCATCCATGCAGACACATTTCTCACCTACAACATCACGATTTTCTCTCACAGACTGTCTTGCAACATGAAATACCTCAAGTCTTTGGTCCTCACGGCGCAGAACATTGGCAAATTTTTTCTTATCTGCTTCCCCTCTGGCTAAATAAACCTGTCTCCTAGCTTCTCTTCTGGCAGTCTGATACGATTCCCTGCTACCACCATTCTTCCAGTCCTTCCAAGCCTGTCTCTTTTTTGTAACAGACCTGTCTACAACATTGTTCTCCCAACACGTTATTTTGGGTCGAGAGGGGACTTTGCACCATCCACAGATCTGGTCAGTGGCTCTCAGCAGGTTGTCCTGTAGGAACCTCCAGTTGTCTTCTACCCCATGTGAAGCTATACCCTCTTCTATTTCGTCAAAGGCTTCAAGTAATATGTCCCTAAATCTCTGTCCATTCGCAGGATCTTTAAGCTTCCAGACCCTTGTTCTCCATGTTGGTCGTCTGCTGGTCGTCCTCTTAGTCCTGATCCTAAAGTCACTAACTACCAGTCTATGTTGTTGGGTACATTCTTCGCCTGGGAAGGTTTTGGCATTTATAAGCAACCATCTTTCCCTTTTTCTGGCAAGGATGTTGTCAATTTGGCTAGTATGTCGGCCTGATCGGTAGGTAAATAGGTGGCGGGTAGGTTTCCTGAAGTTAGTGTTGCAAACCATAAGATCATTTGCATCGCAGAACTCCAGCAGCCTGGTTCCCTCCTTGTTGCAGGAACCATAACCGTAGCCTCCATGTACACCATGGAAGCCCCCAGCATGTTGTCCAACATGCCCTTTGAAGTCACCAGCCACAAAGAGAAGGTCCCTGTCGTTCGTCAACGAGGTAGTCTGCAGTAGGGTGTCATAGAATCGGTCTTTCTGTCCATCGGGTAGCCCTGGCTGAGGGGCATAGGCCGATATAATGGTTGCTAATCCATGATGAAGCACTAATCTAATCTTAAGTATTCTGTCGCATACTCTGACTACCTCAATTACCTTATCTACCCATTTTTCAGCAAGAAGTATACCCACGCCCCCGACCCCATCAGTGTTCCCAGCCCAGAAAATCTTGTACCTGTGTTCTTTGCCTGTGAGGAACGTAGCAGAACTTCCTCGCCATCTTACTTCTTGGATGCAACACATATCAACACATCTTTGTTCAAGCATTGCAACAATCTCGCCAGACCTACCTTTCAGGGTGCCAACCCTGAGCGTGTGGGAGGTATGGGCCCTAGAGACCCTGGGACGGGGGACAGTAGTTTCGTGTACCTGAAAAGAAAACTCGCATTTGGCAGAATTCATGAGCAAGCAATACAGTAGCCTTCACTTCAACCTGTATAACACTACCCTTTTATATTTTGCACTATATGATCATTACCTTACATAAGAGATAGCCCGAGACTGGGGGTGGGGATGGCGAAATGTCTTTTGCAGTGTTCGTGGGAGGCAACCCAGGGAAGGCAAAGGATAGAAACTTCCAATACAGGTGGAGGGGTTGGGAGGGCGGACGCACTTCTACTAGGAAGAGGGTCTGGAGAAGTGGCTGTGTGATGAGACTTTAATAACTGAGTGAATCGATGAATATAAGGTTATCTTAGGGAACGACAAGGAAGATGAGACTATAGAAAAGTATATTTACATGATGGCATCTTACTGAATGAAACAGAATAATGAAAAGAATAATAATCTGTGCAAGAATAGTAAGTAGATGAAAAGAGGTTGAAAGAAGAATATATATATATATATATATATATATAGACATACACGATGGGCTTCTTTCAGTTTCCATCTACCAAATCCACTCACAAGGCTTTGGTTGGCCTGAGGCTATAATAGAAGAGACTTGCCCAGGGGGCCAGACAGTGGGACTGAACCCAGAACCATGAGGTTGCGAAGCAAACTTCTTACAACACAGCCACGCTTGCACCTATATATATATAGTCCATGCTGGCATGTGTGTCTGTATGTCTGTGTTTGTCCCCCGCCACTACTTGATAACTGGTGTTAGTGTGTTTACATTCCTGTAACTTAGCGGTTCAGCAAAAGAGGGTTGTTTAGTTTTACTAAAATCCCTCGAGACTCTGCCTCAATATGTCTGCAAGTCAAGTAAAAGTTCATTTAGTGCATAGGAGGCAGTTTGTAATGCTGTGATTTAACCCCAGGTTAGCTCTCATCTGGAATATGATGCATCCCAGCAGTGACTTTTCAGTATTTGGCAAGAATTATCATCATCATCATCATCATCCATCATTTTAAATTCAGGTTTTATCCCTGTTAACGGGGGTGGTTGGATTTACCTCAATACCATAGTAACCGCCCTCACACCGTCTTGCCCAGTTTTGGGCATCCTCCCTTCTCAAACCAATCCTCCACCTTTTCCTCAGTCTACCTGGCTTTTGTTGTCCATTTACCTCAGACTCTAGCACCCTCTTCAGAACATGCTCCTCATCCCTCCTCAGCACAGTTGGAGGAATCCTATTTTGCTTTGCAGGCTACAAGGTAACCTCACTGGTGTTGGTGCAATAAGACGTAGTGGTTAATGCTGTAATGTGACTGGCAAATGAACAGAGATGATGCAGGGTGGAGAGGGCCCTTTCATCCTGACTTTTTGACTTAATCTTTTTTACTTGTTTCAGTCTTTGGACTGTGGCCATGCTGGGGCATCACCTTGAAGATTCTAGTCAGACAGATTGACTCCTGTATTTATCTTTTTAAGTCTGACACTTATTCTATCAGTCACATTTGCTGAACCACTAAGTTATGGGGATGTAATCAAACCAAAATCAGTTATCAAGTGGTGGTGGGGACAAACATGAGACACACACACATAACAGGCTTCATCATAGTTTCCTTCTACCAAATTTACTCACAGAGCATTGGTCAACCCAGGGCTCCAGTAGAAGATACTTGCCCAGTGTGCTGTGCAGTGGGACTGAAACTGAAACTATGCAGTTGCAGAATGAGTTTCTTAACTGCACAACAATGCCTGTGTCTTGTCAAGGATATGACAACATCTTTAGCACTGGTACCACAATAAACAGTACCCAGTACCCTCTGTACAGTGCTTGGTGTTAGGAAGGGCATACAGTCATGGAAACCATGCCAAAACAGAATGTCATGTGAGAGGCTTGGACCACGTTGCAACCCATCCGACCTACACCAGCATATGATTTGAGGAAAATTAGGCTGTATATCTCTTCCTTCAATCACCCATTTATGGATACTTCTGATTTGGAAATAAGAGAAACACACACACACACACACAAAAAAAATTCTACTGTTGTAATCCCTAACTGAATAGAACTATTATTAAAGGTATTTCATCAGTGCCTATTCCATCAACTTGTATATCTCCAGCTATATTC
Source organism: Octopus sinensis (assembly GCF_006345805.1). Taxonomy (NCBI): domain Eukaryota; kingdom Metazoa; phylum Mollusca; class Cephalopoda; order Octopoda; family Octopodidae; genus Octopus; species Octopus sinensis. The sequence continues at coordinate 54,738,885 of NC_043012.1, read as the reverse complement.
ATCAACGTGGGCTGTCTTTTTATAGTAAAACTTAAGTTGCAGGAGATTTAGTTGCTATTTCTAGCTGGTCAAGCAACCACATAGAGGTTGTTGTTGTTGTTTAATTCAGTATCACCCTTGATTGAGCAGATCTATAATCAAAGGTATTTGATCTGTGAACATCCCATCACTTTTCTAGAAAAACAGGTAATTGTTAGTATCAGGAAAGACATCTGGTAGCAAAAAAAAACAATGTCTTAGTAACATTTCATCTAACCCATGCTAGAATTGAAAAAAAAAAAACAAACATAAAAAGGAAATGATATGGGGAGAAAAATAATCATACATACTCTTATTTGTTGGGGTTAGAAAACTTCTGGATCTTAAACTCAAATTCTCTGATACTTCTTTAATAAGACTGCTGCCAAAGAGTCGCTTGAATAAAAATTGAAAATAAAAATATTAACATTATAAAGTAAAAAAAAAAAAAGAATTCAGTTTAATTAAATAATTTCTTCAGAACAGAAAATCAGTCAGCCTCTTTATTGCTGAGGTCTTCAACATTTCAGATTTTATAATTTCTAAAATTTTCACAAGAGAAGATTGCGTGTTGCTATTCCATTATTCCACAACCCTGGACTGCCAGACATTATATATATATATATATATATCTGTGTGTGTGTGTTTGTATTCATTATGTTAAACCATTAATCCCTACACATTTTTTCTCTCTGTTTTTTTTTTTTCATTCACTTTCCATTTTTTTTCCTCTCAACCCTTTCTGTTGCAGAGTGTAGATTCGAAGTGTCAAAGATTTTTCCGTTCTTCCTAAGCATCAAGTACATCTGCTTGTTGTTCTATCATCTGCCTTTGTCTTTTGTTTTCTGTAAATTTGAACTATTCTTTTATTCTTTTACTTGTTTCAGTCATTTGACTGTGGCCATGCTGGAGCACCGCCTTTAGTCAAACAAATCAACCCCAAGACTTATTCTTTGTAAGCCTAGTACTTATTCTATCGGTCTATTTTGCCGAACCGCTAAGTTACGGGGATGTAAACACGCCACCATTGGTTGTCAAGTGATGTTGGGGGGACAAACACAGACACACACACATATATATATACGACGGGCTTCTTTCAGTTTCCGTCTACCAAATCCACTCACAAGGTATTGGTCAGCCCGAGGCTATAGTAGAAGATACTTGCCCAAGGTGCCACGCAGTGGGACTGAACCTGGAACCATGTGGTTCGTTAGCAAGCTACTTACCACACAGCCACACACACACATATATAATTTACTGCTCTGATATATATATATATATATACACACACACGTATGTATATATATATATATATATATATATAGATATAAGTGCCGATCTTTAACTATGGAGGGAATCTGTAGAAGAGGTAGACCCATGAAGACACGGGATGAGGTGGTGAAGAATGATCTTTGGATGTTGAGCCTCAGAGAGTGACAGAGACCTTTAATATGCTGTGCTTGAGAAGACAGGTCAAGTCAACTGAAATCATAATTGTGGTCATTGCTGGTGGTATGAGCTTCAAATGTTGTACACACAGATATATATACACATATAAGTATATACATACATACATACATACATACATACATACATACGTAGTGGTTATTTATAATTGTTAAATTTCTAAATTTATATAAATTATTTTATGTATTGGCTTAAGTCTTTCTTTGTTTGATTTGCATAATAGTGGTTTTGTCTCTAATTTATATAATATATATATATATATATATAGGGATCTTTTCGGCTTGAACGGCAGTTTTTTAAAATAATATCCACGTAACTAAACACTTTTAAATTTCGTATACTGGTAGAATAAAACATCTTTTTCTCTTGGCTTTATTGAGAAAATTCTATAGTTTGTAAGATATTTGTTGTTTTTTTTCTTCAATTTCTGCAATTTCAACCAATCAATGACGTCCATTGAGGTGAAAACATTCTGTGCTGTATGAATATGTCCCTCATTTAAGAAACAGATTGGGTTTATTTACATTTGTGAAGAAAAAAAGATACCCTTCCCCTCACCCCTAACCCTAACTCTAAAACAGATTGAAATGCAATAGATCGATACTAGGATCATAATTATGGGTGACAATTTCATATGACACCGCTAGAAAAAACTCCCGTTCAAACCGAAAAGATCCATATATAGTTTAAATTTACTGAAAATGAAAGCTGAAGACAGGTGAAGGAAAAACAAGCAGGTGTATTTGTTTGCTGCTCAAGAAGAATGGAAAAGACTTTGACATTTCAAGCCTATGCTCATTGACAGAAAGAGATGAAAGGGAAAATTATTGAGAGAATGGAAAAATAGTGACAATGTATGAATGTATGTATATACATACATTCATATACACAAACATATATATACATATACATATATCTATTTACAGACACATGTGTTTATGTATGTGGGGGGCATGTACCTTTGTCTTGACATGTGATAGTTATAAAGGAGCGTCACTGTCAAACGAAGTGGAGACCATCATTTGCAGGTTTCCGTGGAAACATGTCTAGTCATGGTGAAATGTTACCTTACTTGGAAACAGGTGAGAGTTGGCAACAAGAAAGGCATCCAGCTGTAAGAAATCTGCATCAGTAAACTCACTCTGACCCATGCGCAAGCATGGAAAAGTGAAAGTCAAAATGATAATGGCGATGACAATGATGATACATGATGAAAGTCAAATTAGTATACGAATATGACCACTTCCTGGACATTGAAGTCATCATCATCATCATCATTATTTAATGCCCACTTTCCATGCTGGCATGGGCTGGACAGTTTGCCAGGTAGAAGACCACACCATGCTTCTGTGTCAGTTATGGCATGGTTCTTGCAGTTGGATGTCCTTCCTAGCGCCAACCATTACACAGAGAGAACTGAGTGCTTTTTATGTGGCATCAGTACAGGCGAGGTCAGTTTTGGCACGGATTTTGCAACTGGATGCCCTTCCAAATGCCAACCACCCTGCAGAGTGGACTGAGTGCTTTTTACAGGGCACCAGCACAGGCGAGGTCAGTTTTGGCATGGTTTTTGCAACTGGATGCCCTTCCAAATGCCAACCACCCAGCAGAGTGGACTGAGTGCTTTTTACAGGGCACCAGCACAGGCGAGGTCAGTTTTGGCATGGTTTTTGCAACTGGATGCCCTTCTAAATGCCAACCACTTCACAGTGGATGCTCTTTACATGGCACCAGCATTTGCAGGGTCACCGAATAACTTGCAAGACAAAGAATTTTTGAGAGCGGAGGGGACATTGGAGGAGGTGATCTTGTGTCAGATGATGAAAGGTTAGAGTGTGACCGAGTGACAGAATAAAGTTTAATTGTCACTGGCGATTCCTGAGATGGCTCTTTAGTGCAGTCAGTGATTTGCAACTCATTATGCAAATCAAACTTTTCGTCTTATCTGCTTGTTAAGTATTGCATTTGAGAATATCACCAGATGACACAAAAGTCTCCCACACAATACAAAACCCTGGAAATATTGCACATCTGCAATGGGAGTTGGATACAATATACAGGTGGGCTGAGGACAACAACATGCAGTTTAATGCAGGGAAGTTCCAGGCTCTGTGCTACCGGCACACAAAGGTGAACAACATGCAGACTGGATACACTGGCCCGGAAAGAATTGTAATTCCTGAGTCAAAATCAGTGCATGACTTGGGCATTGACATGAGCAATGATGCATCTTTCCAAGTGCATATTACTAATTTGGTGATAAAATGCAGACGGCTAGCTGGATGGATTCTCCGAACTTTCAGAACAAGAGAGGAGACACTGATGGTCCTTTGGAAGACATTCATCCTCAGCTACTTGGACTACTGCTCTCAACTATGGTCACCACACAATATAAAGTTAACAACAGAACTCAAAGCAATTCAACGAAGTTACACTAAGAAGATCGTCTCAATGCAACATATCAGCTACTGGGATAGACTGAAAGTATTAAAACTCTTCTCCCTGGAGCAAAGGCGGGAGAGATAAGCAGTGATATATATCTGGAAAATCCTGGAGGGTCTTGTCCCAAACTTTGGCATTCAAAGATATTCCAACCTCAGAACGGGGCACCACTGCATGGTGCCAAAGATCCCAACATCACCATCAAAATACAGGACCAGATACTGCAATGGCTTGGGTTTCAGAGGACCACAGCTCTTCAATATCCTTCCTAAATGCCTGAGCGACCTGCATGGTGTGGATGTGGGTTTCTTTAAAACTAAACTGGATCTCTTCTTGTCGGGGGTCCCAGATGAACCTACCTCTCGGCAGGAAACACAGATGCGGGCAGTGGCATCGAACTCCCTTGTTGATCAAGTGCCACGTATCAGAGGTGGTTTCACATACTAGTGTAGCTCATTCAATGGTGGTGCCCCAGCATGGCCGCAGCTTTCGGGCTGAAACATTTTTAAGGATTTAAGGATCATTTGTATGTATCAAACAGAATTTACTGAGGTAAATTTTCTCCAACCAGATACCCTTCCTGTTGCCAACCTTCACCTGTTTCCAAGAGAGGTATTACTTCCTCTTGGCTGAACGTGTTTCCACAGATGTTTTGAAATGAAAGCCACTGCTTGTACAACCGTAACACTTGTTTGCAACAATTGCTCGATGTCTCTAGACAAAGAGACATTGACACACAGACACATGATGGGCTTCATTCTATGAAATCCATTTACAAATTTTGGTTGGCCCAGGGCTATAGATGAAGACACTTGCTCAAGGTGCTATATGGGGTGACTGAACCCAGAACCAAGTGATTGGGAAGCAAGCTGCTTAATCACACGGCCACACCAGTACCTACGTATATAAATAATAAAATAAATGCGCCCTTTTAAAGCCTAGCCAGTCTCATGGGACCGGTTTCCCGGTTTCAATGGCGTATGTGTTTTCCAGCTGGACGGGATGCCTGTCCATCACAGCATTACTCATTTTTGCCAGCTGAGTGGACTGGAGCAACGTGGAATGAAGTGTTTTGCTTAAGAACACAACGCATCGCCCAGTCCAGGAATCGAAACCACAACCTTACGATCATGAGTTCAACACCCTAACCACTAAGCCACGTGCCTCCGTACCTACATATATACAGAACTAAAATTCAGAATTTTAATTTTAGAAACGGTTGATGCTTACCAATGGTGTATGCCTCTCATCTCCATTTTGACTAAGCAGTTTGGAAGAAGCTTTCGACAGTGGCATATTGCTTCTGTTCATAATTAGTTTGCCGGGGGATGTTACTTTGATATTTCTCCAAAGTATATTGTTTATTAAACCGTCTAAACAAAGACAAAAACAATCTTTTCTAATGTAGGCACAAGGCCAAGACAAAAATAACATCAAAACAAAGTTTAGTGTTCCACCCTTTTGATACCAACCCACCCGTGACTGCCTCTGTGGTCCTCTGATACACACTTACTGTTTTGAAGTGATCTAAATTAAAATCTTACATCCATCATCATCATCGTTTAACATCCGCTTTCCATGCTAGCATGGGTTGGCTGATTTGACTGAGGGCTGGCGAACCAGATGGCTGCACCAGGCTCCAATCTGATCTGGCAGAGTTTCTACAGCTGGATGCCCTTCCTAACGCCAACCACTCCTAGAGTGTAGTGGGTGCTTTTACATGCCACCAGCACGAGGGCCAGTCAGGTGGTACTGGCAACAGCCATGCTCAAATGGTGTTTTTTACGTGCCACCTGCACAGGAGCCAATGCTCCGAATACCAGCTTAATAATGACCAAGTTGTTTTGCTGAATTCTTTATTGTTATCAATGTTAATTGAAAGGAAAAAGCAGCAAGCTGGCAGAGTCATTAGCATGTTGGGCAAAATGCTTAGCAGGATTTCGTCTGATTTTACATTCAGAGTTCAAATTCTGCTGAGGTCAACTTTGCCTTTCATCCCTTCATGGTTGATTGAATAAATAGCAGTTGGGCACTAAACCCCCTCCTCTGAACTTGCTGGCTTTCTACCAAAACTTGAAGCCAATATTAATTAGAACAAAAAGGCGGTGAGCTGGTAGAATCGTTAGCACGCTGGATGAAATGCTTCGTGGTATTTCGTCCGTTGTTACGTTCTGAGTTGAAATTCCGCCGAGGTCGACTTTGTCTTTCAACCTTTGAGGGTCAATAAATTAAGTACCTGTTACACACTAGGGTTGATCGACTAGTCCCCTTCCCTCAAATTTCAGTTCTTGTGTCTATAATAGAAAGGATTAGCATGCTGGGCAAAATATTAACAGGCATTTCATTGTATCTTTGCAGTTTGAGTTCAAATTCTGTCACGGTTGACTTTGCTTTTCATCCTTTCAAGATTGCTTAAACAAACACCAATCAAGTATCATTTAATGTAACCAACTTACCCTCTTTCTTGAAATTGCTGGCCTTGTTCCAAAATTTGAAACCAATATTAACTGAAACAAAGGCAGGATATTTCAATAGAAATATGGAAACGTAAGGGTTGAATATAAAGTGCGCATGGCATCTTTTATCTTTTTTTTTTACCTCTTTTACTTGTTTCAATTGTTAGACTGTGGCTATGCTAGTCTGGTACTTATTCTATCAGTTTGTTTTTGCCAAACTGCTAAGTTATGCCAAGGTAAACATACCAATACCAGTTGTCAAGTGATGGGGGAGGAACAAATACAGACAAGAAGACACATACACAGAAAATAAATAAATAAATAAAATAATATAAAAAGATCAAAAGGTAAAAAAAAAAAAAAATAAAAGATAAAAAAAAAGGGGCAGTGGGCTGGCAGAAACATTAGCATGCCGGACGAAATGTTTAGAGGTATTTCGTTTGCTGCTATGTTCTCAGTTCAAAATTCCGCTGAGGTCAACTTTGCCTTTCATCCTTTCGGGGTCGATTAAATAAGTACCAGTTACGCACTGGGGTCAATATAATCGATTTAATCCCTTTGTCTGTCCTTGTTTGTCCCCTCTGTGTGTAGCCCCTTGTAGGCAGTAAAAAAATAAGAAGATACATACACACATATACAGGGTGGTCCAAAAGAAGGTTTACAGTTATCACATAGGCACTTTAAATTTCTGCCTTACAAACTGAAAAGGGAGCTTGACAAAATTAACTAAATTAGCATAGAATTAGCATAGTTTCATATTTTTTTCTATAATTAAGATCTAAATTGTTAATATATGAATGTGAAAGAGATAGTTGAATAACTGAAAACCTATTTTTGGGCCACCCTGTATACATATACATACATATATGTAAGTATATCATCATCATCACTTAACATCTATTTTCCATGTTAGCATGGACTGAATGGCTTGACAGGAACTGGTAAGGCTAGGGGCTGCACCAGGTTCCATGGCTGGTTGTGGCTTGGTTTCCATATGCGTGTGTGTGTGTGTAATACACACACACAGTAGGCTTCTTTCAGTTTCTATCTACGAAATCCACTCATAAGCTTTTGGTCAGCTTGAGGTTATAGTAGTTGACACTTGCCCAAGGTGCCATACAGCCATGCCTGGTTATATATTTAACAAGTTTGTTTTATAATGATGTAGCTCTGGTTCAATCCCACTCTGCGGCAACTTGGGCACGTGTCTTTGATTGACCTGGCATTTTGAGTGAAATTGGGTAAGCAGGCAGAAGCCCATCAGACTCTTCCTGTTCTTAAGTGACTGACTTAACCCTTTTGTTACCATATTTCTGTTGAAGAACACTGTCTCTGTTGCAGTTTATTATGAAAATAATGAAGAATTTGGTAAAAGAATTTAATCATTATTAAGCTGGTGTTTGGATCATGATAGATTTTAATCCAGATAACTTTAAACAAGAAGTTTGTATCAGGACCAAAGGCAGCTTAAGGTATGTTAGTATTAAAAAGATTAATTCCTTGCCTGGTTTATCAACATCCTTTGGCCCTTGGGTGACTTTAGCAAAGCCCACTCTGTCACTAATTTTTGGACCACATTCCCAATCCAAGAATCACTGCCTCCCTCACATCACCAATCAGAGGATCACAACATCCCTTCCTCCCACTTGTTTCAAACACCCTTCAACAGGCCATGGCTGCCCTTCCTTTTCTCACTTTGTCATAACAAAATTTATTAGAACAAAATGAAAACATAAAGTTTGTAAGAAAAATATTTCCTTCATACCAATGCCATGTAAAAGTGCCCAAGCCCATATCACATTAAAAGCACCCAGTACACTCTGTAAAAATGGTTGGCATTAGGAAGGGCATCCAGCTGGAGAAACCATGCCAAGACAAACAAATGAAACCTACTGCAGCTCTGCGACTCCTGTCAAACCTATGCCAGCATAGAGAACGGACATTAAATGATGACGACGATGACAATGAAACATTGTTATCATCATGTATTGTACATTTTTGGCAGCACATTGATGGCACTACAGCAAAAGTTTTCCCAATCAATTGCAAATTCTCCCATTCGATGAAGACAGCATTATTTTGTTTGAACTTTCTTATAGTGTTTTCTTGGCAGAGATATTTCGTGGTTTGCCATTTTCTTCCCCAACTGGATACCTGTTGCCCCACAAGGAGCTAATCAATCCTCAACAGGTATTTAGTCCAGCTGGGTGTCCCAGAAACCCTCCTCACAAGAGCAGCAAGCTATTCAAGTGGGGGCGCTGGTTTAGCCACTGACCACAGAACAAGTAGTTCTGGTTTACACAGTCCCAGTAGCAGGTCTCATCAGCTTGTGGTGAGATCCCTAACCTGACTCCATTTTACAAGCATAGATTCATTAAAATGTATAACCATGTCCAATACACTAATCAAGCTAATTAAGATGGCTATCAAAATTTTCATTAGCCTGGTAAGGCAGCAAGCTGGGAAAATGCTTACCAGCATTTCAAATGTTGCCAGGGTCAATTTTGCCTTTCATCCTTTTGGGGGTCAATAAAATAAGTACCAATTGAGCACTAGGGTTGATGCAATCAACTTAGCCCCTCCCTGAAGTTGCTGGCCTTGTGCCAAAATTTGAAACCAGCTATTTTTATTTCAAAAAAAAAAACACACACACAAAGAGATGAATGAAAATATTCATCTTTCCATGAATTTGTTATGGTTTCCTCATTTTCTGCTTATCTTTTTACTTTGGACAGCAGGCATGCCAGGGTTTGAAGGGTTTCACTCAACCAAACTGACCCCAATACTTATTTTTTAAGTCTACCAAATCCACTCACAAGGGGTTAGTCGACTCAGAGCTATACTAGAAGTGTCCCAAGGCGCTGCACAGTGGGACCGAACCTGAAACCATGTTGCAAAATGAACTTCTTAAACCTTTAGCATTTAAACTGGTCACAAATACAACCCAAAATATTCTATCCATTTTATATTCAAACTGGCCAGATATGGCCACCTACCCAGTAATGTCATTCAAATCATAAAAAATCACATCATCAAAATATGAAAGCTATGAGATAATGCATGACCCATTCAAACCAATATGAATGAATAAGCATTGTAATTGACAGAGTAATTTGAGTGCTAAAGGGTTAAACACACAGCCAGGCCTGTTCCTATATTTTTGTGTACTCAAATAGTTTTACTTACTTGATTTCAGAGTGTTTTTTTGACTTTGATCTTGTCCTCTTCCAATAACGTGAAGGCCAGGTGCCTGTTCAGTAGACCTATTGCATAATAAAATACGGTTCTTGCCTATCTGTCGGTTATTTAGTGCAAGAGTTTCTGGAAACGAAACAAGACAAAAGAAAAGAAAGAAACACTAATGAAAAATGAAGCGATGAGAGAGCTTCTGGCTGGGGACTCAACCTGCTAGAAATAATAGCCAAATATCCTTTCAAATCTCTACATACCATCATATAGGTGTGCAGGTATGAGTGTGCATACATGCATATATATACACACACACACATGCATGCATATATACATACACACACATACACACACACATATATCACCATGACCGACCAGACTATCAGATGTTGCTACACATCGCTGGTCACAATGCGCTTCGCACTGTTTTAGCCTTCAAATGATGCCACCCCGCTGGCTAAGCAAGCAGGCCAACAGAAGAAAGAGTGAGAGAAAGTCGTGGCGAAAGAGTACAGCAGGGATCGCCACCACCCCTTGCTGGAGCCTCATGAAGCTTTTAGCTGTTTTTGATCGGTAAACACTTACAACGCCCGGTCTGGGAATCGAAACCGCGAGTCTGCTGCCCTAACCACTGGACTATTGTGCCTCCACTACACACACACACACACACACACACACACACACACACATGCATAAATAAAGACATACTTAAAAAAGAGGAGTTTTAAAAAGAATTCTTGATACAGACACAATATTTGAAGAAAGATTTTCTTTAGTTTAAAACTATAAATCATATGAAAGAAATCTTTGTTCTCGAAGAGGAAGCACTCTGAATGTGCTTTTGAAGTGCATGTGTTATGGGATAATGTGTATAGCAAAAGTTGCCTCTTGTAGCAGTGTTGACTATTTCTGGTTTAGAATTCCTAAAGAGTATTGTCCTTTTGATTTACATAGTTTATCATTTCCTTCCTTTATTTTGAAAAAAGGGAATATTTTGACAATTGCAGCGTGGAAGGTGTTTGTAAGCATTTAAGAAACACACAAAAGCTGTTCGATTCACTTCAACATTTAAGTTTAATTTGTCAAAATATTTTCGTCGCTATAATCCGCGACCTGTTCACTGACAAAAATCCGTGCTGCATCTGAGAAAGTAACAGTTAGTTCATCATATATATGTACGTATGTATGTGTGTGTGTATGTATGTATACACGCATGTATGCCTGCATGCATGTATGTATGTATTTACGTACATACGCCTGTGTGTATGTATCTGTGTATGTATGTGTGTGTGTATATGCACGCACTTACACACTATAAACTTAAAGCTATAAACCTGTAGTGACGGATAGATGTAGACTGACCACTCATCACAATAATATCAAATTTCAACCTTCCCCCTCCCCCGCCGAAACTAGGAAGTGATTTACGACCCTCACCCCCAAAACAAAACTCTAAAACCTATTATCAGACATTTATCTCTATATCACAAAACTTTTGTTTTACTATTGCTTGTTTTTTTCTCATTTTTTTTTTATCCCTTACATCTAGTTACTTCAGGTTAAATATATATACGTATGTATGTGTGTATGTATGTATGTGTGTATGCACGTACGTACAAATGTGCGTATGTATGTATACGCGCACGTATGCATGTGCCTATGTATGTGTGTGCGTACATGTACGTGCGTATGTACGTGTGTATGCCCATACGTAGGTATGTATGTATGTTTGTACTCATGTGCTACGTATGTATGTGAGTATCTAGGAGAATGGGCAGACGCGTCTGTGTGTGTGTACATGTGTATGTGCATGTGAACGTATGTCCGTGTACTGGTATGTGTCCGTCCAAGTTGTGTACATGACTGTTACTTTGTTGAAGGTTGTATATATACACACATATGTTTGTATAGACACACACACATATATATATGTGTGGGTGGGTGTTTGTTCTTCTCATCATGTAAACGAGAGAGAGAGGGGTGGTTATAGAATGGTCCTCCTGAATGGGATCTGGATGTTACTCCATTCGGATTTTCGGTTGAGAGTAGGTTTGTATTCTTGTATACAAACAGCTTCTGTGACCTGTCTCAACATTGCATCGGTGGGATGTGTTGATAGGATGTTCAACTTAAGTTTCCCTAAGGATCCCTTGTGGCAGTCTACAGCATGTTGGTAGAAGATGGAGTTTGGCTTCCTTTCAATGTAGTTGTCCAGGTGTTTTTTGAACCTATCATTGATACTCCTAGAAGTCTCACCTATGTATGACTCTGGGTTAGTAGCGCAAGCTCCTTCTTGGCACTCAATTTGGTATACAGTGCCCTTGGTTTTGCAGTTTACATGTGGGTTTGTCGAACATACTGCACAATTACTTTGACAGGTGATTCTATCAAATGGATATGATCTGCATAATGCCAATTTGATAGTCCTACCTGTCTTTTCTACAACTTTGATTTTAAGGCCAGTAGTGCGCAGGATTTTCTTGAATGCCTTACTTAGCTCGTTCTTAGGTGTGGCGTCAACGAACATTACTCCGTGAAATTTCCTGTTATCATACCAAGTATCGTTTCTCATCCTTTTGTTGGTGTCCCTCTCTAACCTATTCCAGAACTTGTTGCGGTATAGGGGGCATATACCGTTTTCGTCGTCCCTTAGAATGCGTTCGAATCTAGCTTTCGCTCTTTTGTACACCCTGACTCTATCGTCTTGTGTGTATCCGGAGCGTTGCATTCGGAATATGTAGTGCTGGATGTGTTGTTGTTGTTCTTGTGGTTGGCATAGTGGTGATACATTCCTCATTACTCTAATTAAGTCTGCCACTAGGATGTTGAGTTTGGCAGTATTCGACACAGCTGAGTCACTACGGATGACTAGTGGATTAGCCATCGGTTTCTGATAGTGTGAGTGGAGTATACAGGGTTTAATGGTTCCATCAACCATAGCATCTTCTATCCATAGCTCAGTATCTAGGACGGGTAATCGTTTACTGGGGTGTTTAGAGGGGTAGTCTATGGTAACTTTTATACTGTTGTGGATAGAGTCAGCTATGTGTTGTATAGATGTCATCACCTGAATTTTTCATTTGCGCATATGCTTTGATGTTCACCACATGGAACATTTCTAAAAGATAAACTTTTGACTTATGACCCCTAACCTGTCATATTAAATTTTGATCCTGTTTGATCCTATAATTCTCATTGGGCTCTGGATATGTGATGCAGTAGATGAGATTTCTTTTGTTTTGCTATTCGCGTTGTGTTAATCTTTAATTCCTTCTTATTCTTAAATCTTTTGGTTTTTAGCCTGTTTTAATATATCATAATTTCTACAATAAAGCCTTCGTATTTTTTTTTTACCTGCATTATTTCTTCTGATGTGAATTTTGCTTTGAGGTGCAGCAATATCAAAGGAAGGCTAACTGGGAAGATAGTTTTTGTATGTGGCAGATGCTCAGGAGCAATAAACACTGAAAATGTGCAGAGAACTTCCGCTACATCCCAGGGAGAAAAACTAGAAGTAGTTGATAGCTTCCGTTACCTAGGTGACCAAGTCAGTAGCGGGGGAGGGTGCACTGAAAGTGTAGCTGCTAGAATAAGAATAGCCTGGTTAAGTTCAGAGAGCTCTTACCTCTGTTGGTGACAAAGGGCCTCTCGCACAGAGTAAAAGGTAGACTGTATGATGCATGTGTACGAACAGCCATGCTACATGGCAGTGAAACATGGGCTGTGACATGGGCTGGTTCGCCAGACCTCAGTCAAATCGTCCAACCCATGCTAGCATGGAAAGCGGACATTAAACGATGATGATGATGATGATGATTAAGAGTCTTTTAAAATCTGGTGGTTGTAGCTTTAGCTATTGATAATTTGGGATTTAAAAAATTATTTTCTGAGATTTAATGATTAGTGCAAGATTGGAAGGCATTATTTGGCTGGATATAACTTGTTATAGTTTCCAGGATTATAAATGACTACAAAATAAATATTTGTGTTTTTACTTTTGTCTTTGCTCTCATTATGAGAGAGACTAGGATTTCTTTTGCTTTTGTCATGGCCTCATTTACTAAGTTTATTGGGTATTTTTGTTTCTGAAGCAATATTTTTAGTTTACTCTTTCATTTCTCTCATGGAATAAGAGACTCCTTACCTGAGTGAAAATCAGGTAAAAGCTTGTGTCAGTTAGAACATCTCGCAATAAAACAAAGCCTCAGTAATATATTCATCTAACCCATATTAGCATGGAAAAACAGATTTCAGCCCAGATATCCTATCTGTTCTATGTTCAAACTGGCCATATTGGACCTTTCACATCTACCCTACAATGTCATTCTAAAAATAAACATTCACATCATCAAAATATTTTAAAGCTACAAGATAATGCATGATTAATTCAAAACAAAGTGAAAAAATAAGCATTACATTTGACAGAGTAATTTGAATGCTAGAGGGTTAAAAATGAATGAATGAATGCATGCATGTATGAACGATAGCTGTTTCATAGTTAACAGAATAAAAAGCTGTCAAAGAATAAAAGTGAAAATATTTTTATACTTCTGGGAAGCAGCGTGTTATCTTCAAATTCCTTTGTTAGATATTCGAAGTAATTTCTCTACAATTAACACAAAAAAAAGAAGAAATTAATAAAATAAATTATTGACAAAATTCCAAAAGTTATGGAACAGAGAATTAACTTGAAAAATAATTTATTAGGTCGCCTAATGTATTTATTTAAGAAATTTATTCTTTTTGTCAATCTTATACAAAATTCCATAAATAAAAAACACAAACATTGAATTACTTGAATTACTTCATTGTAATGTTTTAAAAAAATTATTTGACGCTTATTTCACCATACAGGGTAGGCCAAAAGTCATGCACCAAAACATCTGATATTTCATTTTTATTACATTGTGGTTGTTAGAATTGTCAGCGTGCTGGACAAAATGCTTAGCGGTATTTCGCTCATCGCTACGTTCTGAGTTCAAGTTCTGCTGAGGTCGACTTTACCTTCTCTGTACAATTGTTGATCTCTGATGCTAGAAATAACAGCCAGCACTCAACAGCTAACAGTCAGCTCCCAACTTCAGCAGTTATATACAGCTCCTAACAGTTAGCAAACCAACTCAAGCACAAGTGGTATACTCACATCATACAGCCACATGTTTACAACAAAGGTTTCTATCATATCCTTGCTTTATTATTAAGTAAAAATCTTTTAACCCTTTAGCGTCAAACCAATCAAATATTCTACCTATTTTATGTTCAAACGGGCCACAACCAGCTTCTCATGTCTATCCTACCATGTCATTCTAAAAATAAACAATTCACATCATCAAAATCTTGAAGCTACAAGATACTGCATGGTCAATTCAAAACAATGTGAATAAATCATCATCATCATCGTTTAACGTCCACTTTCCATGCTAGCATGAGTTGAATAATTTGACTGAGGACTGGTGAACCAGATGGCTGCACCAGGCTCCAATCTTGATCTGGCAGAGTTTCTACAGCTGGATGCCTTTCCAAACGCCAACCACTCTGAGTGTAGTAGGTGCATTTACGTGCCACTGGCAAGTGGGCCAGTCAGGTGGTACTGGCAATGGCCACGCTCAAATGGTGTTTTTTACGTGCCACCTGCACAGGAGCCAGTCCAGTGGCACTGGCAACGACCTTGCTTGAATGTCTTTTCACGTGCCAGTAAGGTGACACTGGTAATGATTATGCTCGAATGGTGCTTTTTATGTGCTACCAGCACAGAAGCCAGTTAGCTGCTCTGGCAATGATCATGCTCAGATGGTGCTCTTAGCACTCCACTAGCACGGATGCCAGTCATTGGATTTGATTTCGATTTCACTTGCCTCAACAAGTCTTCGCAAGCAATTTGGAAGAGTAATCCAAATGCGAAAGAGTTAAAGCCTTTTGCTTGCTCACCATTAATCCTATTTTTATTAATCAAATTATTATTAACCATTTGCATTATTTAAAATGTTTTGGGTCTCATATTTTTAAACCTCCAGCTATGCCACTTGCAGGCTGCATTTGTGTTTGAAAAAGGCCACAAACAACCTATGTGTTTGATGAGCCTGTTATAAATAAACCTTCACTCTTTTGATATACACCTGCCTAAAACTGCTCTAGATTCTGATGTAATTTTCCTTCTCCAAAGTAATTTAAACTAAAAACCTTTCATCAAAATTTCATAGCAATTTATGCTTCAAACAGTCTTATAATGACAATGCCATTTATTAAATTCTTTATTTTTCAGAATCAATTGCAACAAAGGAAATGTTTTTCAAGAGAAATATGTTAACAAAAGGGTTAATAAAGTTGATATCTTAATGAAAATAACATAAAGTAGTTTCCTTTTTGGTTAAAAAGACTGGTTTATTTCAGATATGACTTCTTTTTTTTTTTTCACAAAATGATGTTTTCTGGTAAGATGCAAAGGCTTACAGATCGACATATAAATATGCTGGTGGATCTTAGGCAACATGGTTATAGTAAGACAACAGAGTAATACCATTGGTTGGAGAGGATAGGAAGGTAAAGGAGGAGGAGGAGGAGGAATTACTGTACCAGAATAAATTAAGGTAATTCTTTTACTTGTTTCAGTCATTTGACTGTGGCCATGCTGGAGCACCGCCTTTAGTCGAGCAAATCAACCTCAGGACTTATTCTTTGTAAGCCTAGTACTTATTCTATTGGTCTCTTTTGCCGAACCGCTAAGTTACGGGGATGTAAACACACCAGCATCGGTTGTCGAGCAACGTTGGGAGGACAAACACAGACACACAAACGTATACACACACACACATATATATATATATAAATAAATAAATATATATATATATATATATAATATATATATATATATACACACACACATATATACGATGGGCTTCTTTCAGTTTCCATCTACCAAATCCACTCACAAGGCTTTGGTCAGCCCGAGGCTATAGTAGGAGACACTTGCCCAAGGTGCCATGCAGTGGGACTGAACCCAGAACCATGTGGTTCGTAAGCAAGCTACTTACCACACAGCCACTCCCATGCCTAAGTTAGGGGAAATTAATGCTTTGGCATTTAAACCAGCTCTACCTGGCCCAAATATTCAACCTGCTTTATGCTCAAATCAACCAGATCTGGCTTCACACATCCACCCAACAATGCCATTCTAAAAATATACAATCACATCATAAAAATTTTGTATCTAGGAGATAATGCATGGCTGATTCATAACAATCTGGAGAAATAAGCATTACATTTTGGCTATTCGATGACTGGCATCCGTACTAGCGGGGTGCAAAGAGCACCATATGAACGTGATCGTTGACAGAGCGGCTGACCGGCTTCCGTGCCAGTGACACATAAAAGGCACCATTTGAGTGTGATCGTTACCAGTGTTGCCTTACTGGCACTTGTGCCCGTGCTAGTAGGGTGCCAAGAGCACCATCCGAGCGTGATCGTCGCCAGATCAGCCAACTGGCCTCCGTGCCGGTGGCACGTAAAAGAGCACCATTTGAGCATGATCGTTACCAACATCGCCTTACTGGCACCTGTGCTGGTGGCATGTGTAAAAAGATTTGTGCGAGGTCGTTGCCCGTATCGCCTGACTGGACCCCGTGCCGGTGGCACGTAAAAAGCACCCACTACACTCTCGGAGTTGTTGGTGTTAGGGAGGGCATCCAGCTGTAGAAACTCTGCCAAATCAAGATTGGAGCCTGGTGCAGCCATCTGGTTCGCCAGCCCTCAGTCAAAATCGTCCAACCCATGCTAGCATAGAAAGCAGACATTAAATGATGATGATGATGATGATGATGAATCTGAATGCTAAAGGATAAAAAGCAATAAAGAAGCAGACAAGAAAAATGAAAAGTTCTTTAGAAAATTTTCTTCTTTTTTTCCTTCTTTTTCTTTGTTTTGAAGAAACCTAAGAAGGTTTTTGAAGTTTCTTCAATGGTATTTGAAGTTTGTGAAATTTATTAACATTTTAAAAAACTTTTTTGTTGAGCAATCTTTTCTCTTTTCTTTAAGCATTTTTTGAGATTAAAAAAAAAAAATTTTTTTTTTCAAAATTTTTCTAAACAACATCTTACCTTTTCTTGTCTTGTTCTTAATTGCTTTTAACTTCTTTTGACTTCCCTTAACCCTTTAGCATTTGGATTACTCTGTCAGATGTAATGCTTATTTAATCACACTGTTTTTAATTAATCATGCATTATCGCATAGCTTTGAGATTTTGATGTTGTGACTGCTTAATTTTAGAATGACATTGTAGCTCAGGTGCAAGAGGCTGGATGTGGCCAGTTTGAACACAAAGCAGTTTAAATACTAAATGATTCATTTATCCAATAACAGTATTTAATCCTCCCCTTTTATCCTTCCTAATCTCTCCTACATAACGGCATTCCTCTGTTGTCTTACATATCAATGGTGTTTTTATTGTTTTATAAACAAACTGTTTTAAAATAAAAGATATATTCCTGAGAATTCTACAGATTTACATCTAAATATTACTCACACTGTCCTCCAATGACAACTGTCTTGAAGTCTGAGACTTGCTTAAATTCAAATCACTTGTCTTGGAATATTTAACTAACTCACCCTGGAAAAAAATATAAATTATTGTTAACAAAACCTGCAAGGCCTTTGGAGAAAATATCAACATACAGAGTGTTTAACCATGTATTCATACATACATGTGACTCATCATTTAATGCTTGTTGCCCATGCTGTCATGCGTCGCAAGCTTTGAACAGAGCTGAGCTGGCAAGCTGGGGAGTGGCACCTGACTCCAGTCTGATTTGGCATGGTCTCGACTGTTGGATGCCCTTCCTTAACATCAACCACTTACAGAGTGTGCTGGTTGCTTTTATGTGGTGTTGCACGGGCACTTTCATGTGGTGTCACATGGTGCCACATGGGCGCTTTTTACGTGGAACAATACGGATGGTTTTACGTGACACCACACGAGCGCTTTTACATGAGACTGCCATGAGTGATTTATGCCACCGGAGGGACTGATCTTAACACTTCTGCTGCGGAGTACGGGTCTTCTTGAGTATAGCACGGCACCAGGCATCTTGCCCCTTTGCCATCTTGCCTGAAAAGTTCAGTGCCCTGAGGTCGATATATGTATGTATCTATACACACACACACACACCAGTAAGTATGGTTCATAAAGGAAAAAACTTGGAACACCCAATATGTAAAGTAAATTTATATTATAATTATACAAACTTATTAAAACAATCTTGCCCTAGCAGTCATCAGATGTGTTTGGTGGATCAGTTTTCTAAATGAGGATGCTCTTTTCTTTCACACATACACAAACACACACACACATACACACACACATATATATATATATAATATATATATATATATTATATATTATATATATATATACACATATATGTATTAATATATATATATATATATATATATATATATATATACACATATATGTATTATATATATATATATATATATATATATATATATACACAAACACACATATATATATTCTTTACTCTTTTACTTGATTCAGTCATTTGACTGCGGCCATGCTGGAGCACCGCCTTTAATTGAGCAAATCGACCCCAGGACTTATTCTTTGTAAGCCTAGTACTTATTCTATCGGTCTCTTTTGCCGAACTGCTAAGTGACGGGGACATAAACACACCAGCATCTATTGTCAAGCAATGTTGGGGGGGACAAACACAGATATACAAACTCACACATACACACATATATATATATGACGGGCTTCTTTCAGTTTCCGTCTACTAAATCCACTCACAAGGCTTTGGTCGGCCTGAGGCTATAGTATAAGACACTTGCCCAAGGTGCCACGCAGTGGGACTGAACTCGGAACCATGTGGTTGGTAAGAAAGCTACTTACCACACAGCCACTCCTGCGCCTATATATATATATATACAAACATATATATATATATATGTATATTCTCTTTTATTTGTATCAGTCATTTGACTGCAGCCATGCTGGAGCACTGCCTTACAGGGTTTTAACTGAAGAAATCAAACCCGGGACTTATTCTTTGTAAGCCTAGTACTTATTCTATTGGTCACTTTTGCCAGACTGCTAAGTTATGAGGGACATAAACACACCAGCATCAGTTGTCAAGCGATGGTTGGGGAACAAACACAGATACACACGCACACATAAATATATATACATACAAGCTTCTTTCAGTTTCTGTCTACCAAATCCATTCACAAGGCTTTGATCACCCCAAGGCTATAGCAGAAGACACTTGCCCAAGGTGCTACGCAATGGGACTGAACCCAGAACTATGTGGTTGGGAAGTAAGCTTCTTACCACACAGCCATATATATATATGTATATGTGTGTGTGTATATATATATGTATGTATGTATATGTGTGTGTGTGTGTATATATATGTAAATCGTACCATGTAGAAAAAATTAAAGATACGATAAAACATTTACCAAGAACTAAATAATACTAAATAGGAAATAATAAATAAATAGTATATAATTACTAATTATATACTATCTATTTATTATTTCGTACTTTATTTAGTTCTAGGTAAATGTTTTATCGTATCTTTAATTTTTTCTGTATGGTATGATTTAAGTATATCATTGTTGAATTGCTTCTTGGGGGTTCTTCTCTAATTTATATACATATATTATATATTGTGAAATTTGATTTAGTATTACTAAGTTGAATTTTTCCCTGCAAGTTTGGAATCATATTCCCTGATATTATTATTATTATCATATATATATATATATATATATATATATATATGTGACCACGTGTGTACCGTTGGTGATTTTTTTTCCTCCGTCTTCCCTTCTTTGGATCTTTCCTTTTCCTATGTTTCTGACAAAGAGCTCCGCTCAAAACATTAAACCCCCTTCTTTCCTGAGCATCCAATAACACTATACTTCTCCACATCCTTGTGTTGCTGTATTTTCTCTTTGTGTTTTCATGTTTGGATTAACTATATATATATATGCAATAGAAAGCGTATTAAATTAAAATAGCTTTCTATGTATCATACTTAATGTAAATACATTGTTGAGAGGTAAATTTACTGTAATAAGACAAATCTCATCTTAGCATGACGTTGGCTGTGTGTTCATGCTATTGACAAGGCCCAAAGTAGCTGATATGCATCTATTCTTGTGAGCCACTGCTGGGGTGATTATTGTCTCTTTCTAATATATATTGTATTTTTAAGCATGATATCTTATTTTCAGGCAAATACTGCAGTAAATTTGCTTTTTGACACTCTACTTACATCAAGTATAATACATAAATAGCAAACTATCTATGAAGCAATCTATATATCTATCTGTCTGTCAGTCTGTCTGTCTATTTATCTACCTGCTTACCTACCTACCTACCTCAATCCCTACCTACTTACTGACCTATCTATCTATCTATCTATCTGTCTGTCTGTCACTCTGTCTGTTTCTATCTATTAATCTATGTATGTATGTATATAAGTGCAGGTGTGGCTGTGTGGTTAATAAGTTCGCTTCTCCACCATCTGGCTTTTAGGTTCAGTCCCACTGTGTAGCATTTTGGGCCACACAGTTGGATTGAACTATAGTGTCGTTCAATCTTCTATTATAACCCTGAACCAGCCAAAACCTTGTGAGTGAATTTGGTAGGTAGAAACTGAAAGAATCCCATAACACTAAACAGAATGCATCATGTATTGTGTATTTAGGCTGAGTTATTTATGCCGAGGTGAATTTAGCCAACTGCTGTCTTAATAGAGTGATAAAATAAGTACTAGACATTACTAGAGTTGATACAAAACAGAAAAACAGTCAAAGGTGGTACTCCAGAATGGCCACAAAACAGTGATTGCAACCAGTAAAAGAAGAAGCAATGATATACCTACCAGTTCAGGTTTTCTGATATCAGAGTTACTATTCTGAAACAAAAGAATTGAAAGAGTTAAACTGAATAAAAACAAAATCAAGTAAGACAAGACCCAACTAAAGCTCTTTATGGTTTGTGTTCAAAACCTACCAAGGTCAACATTGTCTTTCAATCTTCTGTGGAGGATGGTAATGGCAGATTGATCGAATTGTTAGATCATTGCACTAAATGGTTTTGAATTTTTTGTTCCACCTCTTTACATTTTGAATGTGTAAAAAGCATGGTAAAAAGCACTGGTGATGGTGTCATGGTAAAATGCATTGGTGATGGTGCCATGTAAAAAGTACCCATGCTGGAGCCATGTAAAAAGCACTGGTGATGGTGCCATGTAAAAAGCGTAGGTGACGGTGACGTGTAAAATGCACTGGTGATGATGCCACATAAAAATCACTGTGTAATGGTACCATGTGATGGCGACATGTAAAAAGCACCCAGTACACTCTGTATGGTCATTGGCATTAGGAAGGGCATCCAGCTGTAGAAACTAAGCTGAAACTGACTATGTAACCTGGTGCAGCTCTTGGCCTTGCCAGTTCGTATCAAAGTGTCCGACCCATGCCAGCATGGTTTGACAAGTTTTTTCAAGCACAGCACATCCCCAAAGGTCTTGATCACAAGTCATTGCCTCTGTGAGATTCAAAGATCATGCTTCAACACCTTGTCCCATGTTTTCCTGGGTCTACCTCTACCACAAGTTCTCTCCACGGCTAGATATCAGCACTTCTTCACACAGCTGTCCTCGTCCATATGCATCAGATGACCATACCGGTGCAGTTGTCTCTCTTGCACACCACATCTGATACCTCTTTTGCCTAACTTTTCTCTCAAGATGCTTACAAGCTGTCAAACATGTACACTGACATTGCACATCCAGCGAAGCATACTGGTTTAATTTCTCTCAAGCCTACACATGTCCTTGGCTGTTATAGCCCATATTTCACTGCCATGCAGTATAGCTGTTCGCACACAGGCATCAAACAATCGGCCTTCCACTCTGAGAGAGAGGCCCTTTGTTGCCAGCAGGGGGTAGGAGCTCTCTGAACTTTACCCAACCTAATCTTATTCTTACAGCTGCAATCTTGGAACATCCACGACTAACTTGGTCACTTAGACACTGGAACCTATCTGCTACCTCTAGCTTGTACCCCTGGCAATTGATGGAGTCTATTTTCAGCACATGTTCAATGTTTATATATATACATACATATATATATATGGAGGTAAAATATGAAAAATCAACAAAAATGCACATTGCAAATAAAAAAAGGCTATTTATAACAGGTAACGACAAATATATACATTTAGATTGACTGAGGTAGTAATACGAGTCATAAAAGTCATTATTATGAGATGATTATAAGATGATAATAAAGTAAGAGAAAAAAACGTTTTTTTTTTTTATAATAATGACTTTTATGACTCGTATTACTACCTCAGTCAATCTAAATGTATATATTTGTTGTTACCTGACATAAATAGCCATTTTTTATTTGCAATGTGCATTTTCGTTGATTTTCATATTTTACCCTTACATTTCCACGTGCATTTTATATATTTTTTTCGTAACATATTTCTACTATATATATATACATATATATATATGCATATAAATACAATAAAGAAATGGAAAACAAAACAATAAACTGAATAATTATGAATTCAATTCAATTGAAATATTTTATACAAACAAATAAAATATTTCAATTGAATTTATAATTGTTCAATTTCTTGTTTTGTTTACCATTTCTTATTTATATTTATATATTAATAAACTGTATGTTGATTTTATTTATTTATTTACCTATTGGAATAATATTGTTATTGATAGAGGTAATAAAAACCAGTAAATTCTTTGGATATTTAATATCCCTGAGGTGGTTTTTTACACCTAGCTAAATTGTTATATATACATATTTATATACATGCATATATATATATATATATATATATATATATATATATATACATACAGATATGTATGTATGTAAACATAGGCGTGGTTGTGGCTGTGTGAATAGGCATAGGAGTGGCTGTGTGCATAAGCGTAGGAGTGGTTGTGTGGTAAGTAGCTTGCTTACCTCACTGACTGAAGAATTCGCATTTTACATGCAGCTTGAAAGTCACGTCTTGCGACGTGAAAATTGGACATTTTGGAAGCACGACTACAGGTAGGCATTTGTTGTATTTTTTTTGAGGGCTTAGTGGAGTTTGTTGCCCTGTATTTAATATTGTTTTTTGGCGAGCATCGGTCTACACTCTGCTCCAGACATTTGCCTGCCTGTGGTCGTCCATAAAGACTCACTTTGCAGTGAGAATTGTGTTTTTAAGGAGGCGTAGCCCCTCCGCAAAAATTAATTTGTTTACAAAAATTGTCTTCATGTCTGTGAATTTCCACTGGATTACCAAGGAGTACCAAGGCAGGAAGGACTATTTTTGCAAGGTGGATGTGAGTGTGTTGGCTCTGTCCAATATTGAACTGAAAGAAAAAAGAACAACATCAGCATAGGACCGTAGAGGGAGGTGGATTTGTTTTCGGTTGAGCTGGGTGTAATTTGTCAAATAGTAATTGTTGGTGTGTTGATAAATTTCGCCCAGCTCCGTGGAAATTCTGCCTGCTGTTGGGGGCTGCTGTTTGTTGTTTTTTGTATTGGAAAAAAAGGGGGCGTATCTTCGCCCGAACTTACTGGATTTTGCCATTGAAACTTGTTGAAGTTGGCCAGGAGTACCTGTTGGCCATTGATGTTTGCCGTGGGAACTGTTTTTCTTTTCTCTATCCTTCTGTTTTTTCTTTCTTTTTGGAGCTGTTTTTGCGTTTCTTTTGAATTTTATTTTTATTCATATTTTTTGAAATGACTTGTTTATTTCTTTTTGGACTTGTTAATTTATTTGGACTTTCTTTCCTTCCTTTGAATTGATTTTTAACATGGCAAATGCAAAAAGTGCCTTAGAATGGGAGGTGGTACCACCTAAGCAATGGGATTGAAAGCCTTGAGAGAAGGACGGTGGTACTACGGACCCATTCTAGGTCACGTGACGCCATCGCCCTCTTCGACAAGGGTATTATTAATAAAGAGCTAGCAAAATGTTTGCCAGCCAAAAATTATTATGTAACCAGGGGTGTCAAATACGCCATGGTGTGGTTACTTTTCGACACTCCTGAGGAGGCTTGCACTGTGGCAGGCCAGCCCCTGGAAGGGGAGGAGATTTTGTTTCTTCCCACATATCATGGGAAGAAGGTGATAAGGGCCTGGGTATGTGGTCTTCCCCTGGGCACCAAAGCGGAGTGGATTGCAGATGCCATCCGGCGGGGCCTGGGTGATAGCGGGCCCAAAAGCACCCACTACACTCACGGAGTGGTTGGCGTTAGGAAGGGCATCCAGCTGTAGAAACATTGCCAGATTAGACTGGAGCCTGGTGCAGCCTTCTGGCTTCCCAGAACCCCGGTCGAACCGTCCAACCCATGCTAGCATGGAGAACGGACGTTAAACGATGATGATGATGATGATGATGAAAGCCTGCGGTCGACTGGGAGGGTGCAAAGGCAACTTTGACCCTATGGACCCCAGTGCTCGCGGGTGAAATGACTTTCCCTGACTTTTTAAAAACGAATGGCTCAAGGTATCCAGTAATACTTGAGGGTCGCCCCCCCCCCTCCCATGTGTCACTTGTGCCTGGAGTCAGGCCACATTAGGAAGGACTGCCCCCGGGGCCGTAGAAAGGTCCCGGAGCAGGGAAAGGTGAAGGTGTCCCCCACTCTCCCATTGCAGGGAGAAACGGCTGAGACCTCTCTCCATGAGGAGGATGTGAAACCTGTCGTTTTCTATCTCAGAGAAGGGCCAGTTGAGAAGTGCTTGGACGGTCTTCCAGGCCAAGAACGATTGGACTCGGTTTGTATAGACTGTCCAGGCTGGCCTCTGCAGGTGGCTGCGGACGTTGTGAGTCAGAAGGAGCTGTTCGAGGTCATGGTGACCTGTAGTAAGGAAGATTTTGCAGGCCCCAACCTGCCAATGCAGGCTTTCCTGCAGGCAGCGTGTCATTTGCTTGGGGGCTCTGAAGAGGAGGATTGATCTTATAGATTGTGTGTATATTGAATAATTTATTATATATATTTGTAATGGACTATTAAGTTCAATAATTGTCGTTTTTGATGGAAAAAAAAGAACAATGTTTTAGAGAAGCAGAAAATCGGTGGGCGTTTTCTGCCTTCTCTCATCAATATCATCCTTGTTTCATCATTCCCTTCATCAATGTATATGTCCAGCCCACAAGCTACTCTTTGTAATGCCTTTATGGCAAATCTTAATGAAATAAAGTAGCTTGCTTTCGAACCACATGTTTCCGGGTTCAGTCCCACTGCGTGGCACCTTGGGCAAGTGTCTCCTACTATAGCCTCGGGCCGACCAAAGCCTTGTGAATGGATATGGTAGACAGAAACTGAAAGAAGCTCATTGTAGATATGTATGTGTGTGTGTGTGTGTGTTTGTGTGTCTGTGTTTGTCCCTCCAACATCACTTGACAACCGATGCTGGTGTGTTTACGTCCCCATAACTTAGCGGTTCAGCAAAAGAGACCAATAGAATAAGTACTAGGCTTACAAAGAATAAGTCCTGGGGTCGGTTTGCTTGACTAAAAGGCAGTGCTTCAGCATGGCCACAGTCAAATGACTGAAACAAGCAAAAGAGTAAAAGAGTATATGTATGTATATGTATACAGTTATATGATGGTGCATGCAGTTCTCCTAAGAAGAAACAAACTGCGGATGCAGTATGGAAAGTGGCTGCTGAACAACAGGCTTTTTTGGAGGTTGCACAAGGGATTGTAAGGTATCTAACCTGGCTTCTCAAGATATCAAGTCTGAGAAACATATACCAGACTCCAATCTGATCTGGCAGAGTTTCTACAGCTGGATGCCCTTCTTAACGCCAACCACTCCGAGAGTGCAGAGGGTAGTTTTACGTGCCACTGGCACGAGGGCCAGTTTGGTGGTACTGGCAATGGCCACGCCCAAATGGTGCTTTTTACGTGCCACCTGCACAGGAGCCAGTCCAGCGGCACTGGCAACGACCTCACTCAAATATTTCACATGCCACCCGCACAAGGGCTAGTAAGGCGACACGGCAACGATCACGCTTGAATGGTGTTTTTAGCGTGTCATTGGCTTGGAGGCCAGCTTGTTGCTCTGGCAACTATCTCACTCATATGGTACTCTTAGCGCTCCACTAGCATGGATTTGATTTTGATTTTGATTTCACTTGCCTCAACAAGTCTTTGCAAGCAGAGTTTAGTGTCCAATGAAGGAAAGGCACGCATAAGCAGACTGGTTACACCCCTAGCATAGGCCACAAGGTTATGGTCTCACATGTGCTTGCCAAGTCTTCTCAAGCACAGCATATTTCCAGAGATCCCGGTCACAAGTCATTGCCTCGGTGAGGCCCAGTGTTTGAAGGTCATGCTTCACCACCTCATCCCAGGTCTTCCAGAGTCTACCTCTTCCACAGGTTCCCTCAACTGCTAGGGTGTGGCACTTTTTCACACAGCTATCGACATCCATTCTTTCTACATGACTATACCAGCGCAGTCGTCTCTCTTGCACACCACATCTGATGCTTCTTAGGTCCAACCTTTCTGTCAGGGCACTAACACTCAGTCGAGTATGCACACTGACATTATACATCCATCGGAGCATGCTGGCTTCATTCCTTGCAAGCTTACGCATGTCCTCAGTAGTCACGGTCCATGTTTCACTGCCATGTAGCATGGCTGTTCACACAGATGCATTGTATATATATATGTATATGTATATATATATATGAGGAGATGCTGAAAAGTTCCTGGTTTTAAGGGTATCATGAAAGGCCTGCTTGGAGGTCCAACCTTCAGAGTTCTTTTATAGGGCTCAGAAAAATTGTAAACCCTCTGATTGTGTGTATGTGTGTGTGTGTGTACATAAATAAAGTTACCTTATTGCTTAACAGTTGCATATGGGATGGATGATCATCGGAAGGTTCGTCTGAATCTGAGCTGTCAGAACCATCACTGGAAAATACAGAGAAGTGATATTTGTTTACAATAAATGAGAAAAAACATAAAACAATCCATAACAAAACCATACACACAACACAAAACAAAAACATACACATAAACACACACAGAATGAGGGAGTCTCTATGTGACTGCTCAATCTGCAAGAAATAGCAGGCAAATATCCATCAAAATCCATTGTATTTTTTTTTTATCTTGTTAAAGTGCAAAACACCAAGTTACCATAGCAATGGATCATGCTCTCCATCAAGTAAACATCCCTTGAGTCATTCCCAGTAAATATAACATGATCTAACTAAATTGGCATGGCTGTGTGGTAAGAAGCTTGCTTCCCAACCATATGGTCTGGGTTCAGTCCCATTGTGTGGCACTTTGGGCAATTGTCTTCTACTATAACCTTGGGCCAACCAAAGCCTTGTGCCTGGATTTGGTAGAGGGAAACTGAAAGAAGCCCATCATGTGTGTGTGTATATATATATATATATATATATATATATATATAGTGTGTGTGTGTGTGTCTGTGTCTAAAGCAGATGTGACTTATACTGTCATTATGGATACCTGGATATCGGCTCTACAGGCCTTTTCGTTCCAGCAGGTCACATGACCTTGTGATTAGCTGAACTTGTTGTTTGTATTGGTTGGTTTCCAGCCATCCAATCATGTTCGTGCAACAGTTTGTTCTTCCTTACATGGGAAATTAATCACCAGCTCTGGGAACCTCCTGATCTCTTTAAGAATGACAGTTCTTGAGTGCTCTAGGTCTTTGGCACACACCACTGACCACATGCAACTCGTCCCTGACAACGATGTATCTGACACCAGCCAGTCTCTGCTTTCACCTTCACTAGATGCCTGCCTACATCATTGCTGTATGAACATCACACAACCAACAGATCAATGGCTGCCTCTACACACCACCAAACAGTACGTCAACTCTGTCTACAAGATCAACGGTCCAGCCTAACCATGAAGTCTCTCACACATCTTTGTTGTAACCTATTATATTTATTTTATTTCATGTATGGCAATCATGAATTTTATATTCATTGCATTTTATAGCGGAGAATAAATCATTGCTTACCACTTCATTTCATCTCAAGTTCACATTTTCCTTATTTATCATCTTCGTTATAATTGGTCAACCCTGATGTGATTTTACCTGTTCAACTTCATGATTGCCTCAGTGGATAAGTTTTCCATTTTGTCAATGACTGGCAGAGCCTTTAACTAAAAACTTCTTTGTGGCTGAGGCCTTTGCAGTTTTTCACACGAAAAACTTGTCAGCTATATCATCCTAACAACTTTTTGGCAGTTCTCTTCATATTCCACGAGACGTTACTTCATTCTTACACAGCATCATCTACTTGCTGAAAATAGCAGTAAAATGTGTGGTTACGTTTCCAGTAAGTACGTAACATTTCTGGATGCCGTCTTATTCCCAGGAAGCCATAACCGATTGTTCCATCAGCCTAGTGCAGGAAGGTTTGCAACGTCATTTTCATCACGTAACCCGCTTCTCTCAACTGGAGAATAGGGAAGCTCTGGCTTGTCTTCAATTGCACAGCACCTTTCAATCACTCTTGCTCACAGCTTCGACTTCACTTACCGGTTACCTTGCATGACAGCGTCTTTAAGCAATGACACTCAACGGTACCTTTCAACGAGACACCATGTCTCAACTGCCGCCACCACTTCTGCAATCTTCGAACTGCATTCCATCCTCTGGTGCCCTTATCAATGAACTCTTGTCTTCTATTGTGCTGTTTTGGATTCTGGCATCTTATCATGACTCTTGTAGAGTTATTCTTAGCCATTTTCCATGTTATTCACTAACATCTTGAAGTGGACTCTCTGTACACAATGAGCTTTTTGTGTGTTTGTACTTTCAAAAGACTGGCTTTACATATTTTCACATGTTTTCACTTTTCAGAACCCTTTTTCACATTGCTCCTGTTTTTGATAGTTAAATATTTTGTTCGGTGGAGGCGCAATGGCCCAGTGGTTAGGGCAGCGGACTCGAGGTGGAGGAGGTTCCACAATTCACCTCAAAGCTGTGGAATGACATGTGTGACCTTTTTTGGAATCACAATGAAGCACACAACAGCCTACCATCCATAGGCCAATGGGTTGGTGGAGAGATTTCACCACTACCTGAAGGGATCCCTGACAACCAGGCTTAACAGGCCCAATTGGATTGATTGACTTCCATGGGTGATGCTGAGAATCTGCACCACCCCAAAGGAAAATCTCAATATTTCTTCTGCAGAAATGGTGTATAGTGCCCCTTTTACAGTGCCAGGAGAGTTCCTTCTGAATGCAAAGTCAGACCCAGATGTCAAAAGGTACCTCGTACAACTAAGAGACAGTGTGGGCCACTTGCACCCAATTCCTATGTCAAGCTATCCATACCAAATGACCTCCACATAGCTAAGTTTGTGTTCGGTCAACGTGATACATAACAAAAACTCCTCCAGTCACACTAGGATGGCCCATATGAAGTCATATGTCCAGGAGAAAAATGGTTCCAATTCCTAATTGGTAGATGGCAAGACAGTTTCCATCGATAGGTTGAAACCGGACCATCTCAAATTTGACAGCCCCATCCAAGTAGCTCAACCACCAAACAGGGGTCATTCCAAGCAAGTCACACCAACTCTTGGCAAGGAAAAGTCACCAAAGAGCTGAAATGCTTGGCGGTATTTCGCCTGCCGTTACGTTCTGAGTTCAAATTCCACCAAGGTTGACTTTGCCTTTCATCCTTTCAGGTTCGATAAATTAAGTACCAGTTATGCACTGGGGTTGATGGGAGAGATGACCGATGATTGTTAGTGAGGCCTACAATTCATAGTGACTTTGAGGGGAGTTTTAGTTGGGCATATTGTCTGGGAATAAAAAGAGCAGAGTCCAAGATTGTTTCTTTGAAATGTGCAGTGAGTGTATCTTTTATGCTGTTGAAGGAGACCAAGTTAACAATTTTCATTCATTTGCTTTTGTGTTAGTTTTTCCATGCTAGCATGAGTTAGATAAGTATATTATTGAGGTGAAGCTTTACAGCTGGATGCACTTCCTGATGCTAACCCTTACCTCTAAGGAACATCTTATTCCACACGTCTTTGAAGTCACAACACCAGCAAATAATTGCTGATAATATCATTGCTTGTAACACAGCAATTTTCAGAGAAGTGCAAAATGTAAACAAACAAACACACACACACACATAGATGTACATGTATAGATGATGAGTTACTTTTGGTCTTTATCTACCAAATCAACTCACAAGGCTTTGGTCAATCCAGGCCTATATGAGAGAAATCCTCACCCAAGGTGCTGTGCAGTGGGATTGAACCCAAAACCACATGTTTGGGAAACAAACTTCTCAACTACACGATGCCTACACCTATATATTTATTACACATTCAAAATGGAAACAGTGATCCCGCCAGATTCAGCAATGAAAATATAATTTCTCTTTACTAAACAAATAACAATAAAAGAATACCTAGATTCAAATAACTTAGTTCCTTCTTCTTCTTCCTCTTCTTCTCCTTCTTCTTCCTCTGCTTCTTCTTCATCTTCATCTTCATCTTCCTCTTCCTCTTCCACGTCTTCATCTTCATCTTCGTCTTCAGAGGTTGGGTGGTCTCCTGCACACAATTCCTTTTCTTCTTTCTTCAGTTCTTCCTTTTTCAGTGTATTTTTAAGTTCGTCAAACAAACAGTTTATCTGGTAAGAAAGCAAGAATAGAACGTTGTTGAAATACGGGTAGAATACACCAGAACAGAGGATTCATTTCATTGGAATTTATGGCATTTAACCCCACCCCGCCCCACTACCATTTTGGTGCAAGTAGGGATGTGTAGTTAAGAAGTTTGCTTCCCAACTACATAGTTTCAGGTTCAGTCCTACTACATGGCACCTTGGGCAAGTGCCTTCTACAAAGTGGCTGTGTGGTAAGTAGCTTGCTTACCAACCACATGGTTCCGGGTTCAGTCCCACTGTGTGGCACCTTTGGCAAGTGTCTGCTACTATAGCCTCGGGCTGACCAAAGCCTTGTGAGTGGATTTGGTAGAGGGAAACTGAAAGAAGCCCGTCGTATATATATATGTGTGTGTGTGTGTGCATGTATATATGTTTGTGTGTCTGTATTTGTCCCCCCAACATTACTTGACAACTGATGCTAGTGTGTTTACGTCCCCGCAACTTAGCGGTTTGGCAAAAGAGGCCGATAGAATAAGTACTAGGCTTACAATGAATAAGTCCTGGGGTCGACTTGCTCGACTAAAGGCGGTGCTCCAGCATGGACGCAGTCAAATGACTCAAACAAGTAAAAGAGAGAAAGCCAGCCAAAGCCTTGTGAGACTATTATCCCAAATCTTGAAAATACAAGATGTCATCAGGTGTTGATGATTTGACCATGGCACCCTGGACCACTGGCTCAGGAATGAAATTTGCTTAGGGAGTGCAAAACTAGGTCCAAAATTTTTTACAAACAAGGTTTTATTGTTTTATCTTTGTTTTTTTTTTTTGTTGCTCTTTGAGAAGAAACCTAACTTGAAGTTACTTTTTTACAGATTGCTTTTTACACAGTTTTCTAAACCCGAGAAAAATATGTAGGGGTGCCAATTTTTATTTTTCACCTTCCCAAAATTTTAGGTGCACTTGCACCCACTGTTCTTAGGCCCATACCCTCGATGAATGGACATGGATATATAAATATATATATGTATGTATATGTATGTGTATGTATATATTTAATATATATATATATATATATATATATATACAATAATATGTTACTTTACTCGGTAGTCAAGATAAAACTCTGAATTTCAGATGCCGAAGTGGAAATCCACAACACCATCTCTTTGGTTATCTGGCTATTTGAAAACGCTCTGAGGCGTTTTCAAATAGCCAGATAACCGAAGAGATAGTGTTGTGGATTTCCACTTCGGCATCTGAAATTCAGAGTTTTATCTTGACTACCGAGTAAAGTAACATATTATTGTATAGATAAATTTCCTCTATTTACATAATATTGAGGTCTCTTCTTTCTTTTGTTATCTTACCATTTTATCAATATATATATATATATATATATATATATATATATATACACACTACACACATTTTTTTTTTCTCTCCTTGTTTTTTGTGTCACTTTCTGTAGAAGAGCATAGGCTCGAAACGTAAAAGACTTTTTCTATTCCTGAGCGTTATACTAATAGATCTGTTTGTTTTGTACACCACCTGTCTTCGTCTTTTGTTTTTTTCGTAAACTCTCCCTATATATATATATATGTATGTATGTATGTATGTGTGTGTGTGTGTGTGTGTGTGTGTGTATGTATGTATGTATGTATGTATGTATGTATGTATGTATGTATGTATGTATAGTCAATAAAACCTATATCAGAAAAGAAACACACTCTAAAGAATAGAGCAGTAATTATTAAAACAAAAATTTTAATTCTTTGTATGGAGTCTGACAAGCTGTCTACAAGGCTTTGGATTTCATGGATATAAAACCTTTGGTAACTCTATGACGAAAATAAAATTTTTTATTTTAATTTATACACACACACACATGCATACATACATATCATTATATACAAATATATTATTTAAAGGCGGCGAGCTGGCAGAAACGTTAGGACACTGAGATCAACTTTGCCTTTCATACTTTCAGGATCAATAAATTAAGTACCAATGAAACATGGTGTTGATATAATCGACTTACCCTCCCCCACAAAATTTCAGAGGGAGACGCGTGGGGTGGCCAAAGCATCATAGTTTGGGGTGCTATAGGCCTGAATCAGAGAAATGGACCCAGTATGTTCCAAAATGTTGGTGCAGGCAGTGGGAATAGCATCACAGCACAGTGCTACATTGACCAGATATTTAAGACCTCACATTATGTGCTTCTTCACATGTCCCCATAGCCACATGTTCCAGCAGGATAATGCTCCCTCCCACATGACCAGGATCACCATGGACTTCCTGCATCAACACAACATCAGAACCATACTGTGGCTGGCTCTCAGCCCGGATTTGAACCCAATTGAACACCTGTAGGATGAAATCTAGAGTTGGTCCCAAGGCCAACAGCTCATGTGGAACTGGAGACAGCTTTCCTTGGGGTGTGGGCACAGATTTATTATTATTATTATTATTATAAAGTTTAAGGCAGCGAGCTGGCAGAATTGTTAGCAAGACAGACAGAATGCTTAGTGGCATTTCATCCATGTCTATGTTCTGAGTTCAAATTCTGCCGAGGTCAACTTTGCCTTTCATCCTTTCAGGGCCAATAAACTAAGTACCAGTGAAACACTGGGGTCGGTGTAATAGATAAACACCCCCTACCCCACCAAATTTCAGACCTTGTGCCTTTAATAGAAAGGATTATTAATGTGTTTGGAATATAATTTAACATGAACTTTGGATGGAATGTTTTAATTAAGACCACAATAAAACAAGGAATTTGTATCAGAGAACCATGGTCAGTTTCTGGCACATTGATAGCAAAAGGGTTAGATGAAAAGAAGTGAAATTACTTTTACCTGAAATTTATCTAAGTTAACATAATCAAGAAGAGTATGGAGGAAAGATACTCCTAGCAGTTCATAATCACGAGTGTTGAAGTGGAAGCCTCTTTTCTCTCCAATAGTAGAACCACAACAAGAAACCTGCTCAAAAAACAAGAAAACAAATCATTGTTAGAATAATTACTACAGGTGGCACAGACATGGCTAATGAGGTGATATCAAAAGGTTCCTGGACTAATTATGTTTAATAAAAAATAACTTATTTACTTAAGTTTTAACATCATCTTCAAAATAGTCGCCTTGTGCAGCTATGCGTTGATCCCAGTATTCCTGCCAGTTTGGGAATCCGGCCTAGAGGTTGTTTTTTGTAAGTGAGTCAAAGACCTGCTGTGATTTGTTCCAGGTTTCAACAATGACCTTTGAGCTGCATTTTCAACTTGGGGAAGAGATGGAAGTTTGCAGGTGCTAAATCTGGTGAATAGGGTGGGTGTGGAAGTGACACCATGTTGTTATTGGTGAGAAACTCACAAGAGAGGAGACAGGGTACACTGTCATGAGGAAGAATCCAGTTCTTTGCACCCCACAGTTCCAGTCACTTTAGCCAAATGTCCTCCGTCAAATGCTTCAAAACCACAGTAGAACTCTTGATTGATGGTCTGGCCCTGGGGGATGAATTCTCAATGCACAATACCACATTTCCCAGGGGTGACGCTTGTTGTAGGTCATCCAGAGATGCTCTTCTGTTTTTGAAGCACCCATACCACTCAAAACCTTGTGTACAACCCATTGCCTCATCGCCGTAAATTTGCCAAATCATGCTCAATGTCTCTGTAGCAGACTTCCCAAATTTAACACAGAATTTGGCTCTTTGTTCCTGTCCATGACAAAATCACAGACTACAGCATACACAGGATCACAAAAACACAAATTTCACAACTTGTGAAGTAGAGTAATGTCACTCAGCACATTGCTTTACAAAGGTCACTTCTAGCTTTCACTGTGCACACAACCAAGTGCTGACATCTGCTGGTGTGCTACAAAACTAATCAGTGAACTTTTTGATACCACCTTATATGGTTAAGTGGTAGGTACAGGCCTATGTACACTGAGCCACAAAAGAAATGTGAGACGTGTGTGACTGAAATATGTTTTATCTTCATTATGTTAGAGATTAATTTTGAATGATCTGCTAAAGTCAATTTCTTGGATGCACTTTGACCACAGTCTATGGGTCGTTGTCAAAGCAAAGGACATGTCAGATAGTCACCATGATCACCATGACCGACCAGGCTATCAGATGTTGCTACATATCGCTGGTCACAATGCACTTCGCATTGTTTTAGCCTTCAAATGATGCCACACCGCTGGCTAAGTGAGCAGGCCAACAGAAGAAAGAGTGAGAGAAAGTTGTGGCAAAAGAGTACAGCAGGGATCGCCACCACCCTCTGTCGGAGCCTCGTGGAGCTTTAGGTGTTTTTGCTCAATAAACACTCACAACGCCCAGTCTGGAAATCGAAACCACGTATCCTACAACTGCAAGTCCGCTGCCCTAACCACTGGGCCATTGCGCTTCCACATGTCAGATAGTGTAGACCTAAATATTCATAAATTTATGGGATATTTAAGTCTGGAAGTTCTGTATAATCATAGGCCTGTTCAATGAAGGCTGACCTGAAGCTAAATAACAACAACAACAGCAACATCAGTATCAGCATCAGTGGTTAGGGCAGCGGACTCACGGTTGGAGGATCGCGGTTTCATTTCCCAGACTAGGTGTTGTGTGTGTTTATTGAGCGAAAACACCTAAAGCTCCACGAGGCTCTGGCAGGGGGTGGTGGCGACCCCTGTTGTACTCTTTTGCTCCAACTTTCACTTTTTCTTCCTGTTTCTTGTCCCCAACATCCTATGCAACCGTTGATCCATCGATGCTCTTGGTGTCGGGGGTTGACCTGCTTTCTCTTCTGCAGGTCTTACGAATAGCAAAGGACCACGTTTCGGACTTCTCCCAAGAGGACGAAGACTGCTTCGCTCAACAAACAAACAAACAAATCAGCATCAGCAACAACAACAACAACAACAATAGCAAAACAACAAGTAAACAAAATACTAGCCTCAAACGTAAAGCTATTTTTGATGCCAAGTTTCCACATAATTACACGACTTGTGCGTTTTCTGCTCCGTTGAACTTTAAATTTGCAAGAACTAAACAGGAACTGCAACAAAGAAGAAAGGAGAAATAAATTCTACAGAAAAGTCTGTGTACAAAAACCAAAAGGACAACATAAGAGAAGAATGGATTTCATGGAATTTTCAAAATTTCAAAGAACACATTTTATATATTGGACACCAGTCTGCTTTCTATCTGCGTGATTCCAAATTCAGTGCCACAGTGAGACACAGTCTTGCAGTATAGCTTCAGATTAACCATACTGTGAGTGAAATTTGACAGATGGAAACTATTTAGAAGCCTCGTTATATAAAAATTATATTTACGAATATATATGTGTATCATCATTTAACATCCATTTTCCATGTTAACATGAGTTGGACAGTTTGACAGGAGTTGGACGGTTTGACAGGAGCTGGCCAGTCAGAAAGCTGTCTGGGCTCCAATTATCTGTCTTGGCAAGATTCCTGCGACTGGATGCTTTCCTAATGCCAACCGCTTTACAGAAGGCGTTGGGTGCTTTATACATGCTATTGGCATGAATGCATTTCACATGGCACCAGAACAAGTGCATTTTATGTGGTGCTGCCACTTGGAAGATAAAGACCTCTTGACTAGGGGAGGGAGTGAGAATATACACAGGTGGTTGTGATTTTACTTAGCTTGATGGGTCTTCTCAAGTACAGCAAATTGCCAGAAACCTCTGTCTCTTGTCATCTCATAAATATATATATATATATATATCATCATCATCATCATCATCATTTAGCGTCCGTTTTCCATGCTAGCATGGGTTGGACGGTTCAACTGGGGTCTGGGGAGCCCGAAGGCTGCACCAGGCCAGTCAGATCTGGCAGTGTTTCTACAGCTGGATGCCCTTCCTAACGCCAACCACTCCGAGAGTGTAGTGGGTGATTTTAAGTGCCACCGACACAGGTGCCAGACGAGGCTGGCGAACGGCCACGCTCGGATGGTGTTTTTATGTGCCACCGACACAGGTGCCAGACGAGGCTGGCATACGGCCACGCTCGGATGGTGTTTTTATGTGCCACTGACACAGGTGCCAGATGAGGCTGGCGGACGGTCACGATCGGGTGGTGTTTGTTACGTCCCCAAAGCACGGAGGCCAGTCTATGCGGTACTGGCTACGGCCACGTTCGGATGATTTTCTTGTGTGCCACCGGCACCGGTACCACAAAGATACAAATTCCATTGATGTTCATCTATTTTGATTTGTTTTGATTTGATTTTCACTTGCCTCAACAGGTCTTCACAGGTCTTCACAAGTGTCACAGGAAGGAAGGAAGGTATGCACAGGTGGACTGACTACTTCCCAAGTAGGGGCCACGGGTTATGGCCTGACTAGTCTTGCCGGGTCTTCGGTTGGTGTTTTTATGTGCCACCGACACAGGTGCCAGATGAGGCTGGCGAACGGCCACGATCGGATGGTGTTTGTTATGTGCCCACGTCACAGAGGCCAGTCGATGCGGTACTGGCTACGGCCACGTTCGGATGGTTTTCTTGTGTGCCAACGGTACTGGTACCACAAAGATACAGATTCCATTGATGTTCATCTATTTTGATTTGGTTTGATTTGATTTGATTTGATTTTCAGTTGCCTCAACAGGTCTACACAAGTGTCACACACTTGCCGCAACAGGTCTTCACAAGTGTCATAAGTAGGAAGGTATGCACAGGTGGACTGACTACGTCGCCGGGTCTTCGGATGGTGTTTTTATGTGCCACCGACACAGGTGCCAGATGAGGCTGGCGAACAGCCACGATCAGATGGTGTTTGTTGTGCCCACAGCACGGAGGCCAGTCGATGCGGTACTGGCTACGGCCACGTTCGGATGGTTTTCTTGTGTGCCACCGGTACTGGAACCACAAAGATACAAATTCCATTGATGTTCATCTATTTTGATTTGGTTTGATTTTCACTTGCCTCAACAGGTCTTCACAAGTGTCACACACTTGCCTCAACAGGTCTCCACAAGTGTCACACACTTGCCTCTGCCTCAACAGGTCTTCACAAGTGTCACACACTTGCCTCAACAGGTCTTCACAAGTGTCATAAGAGGGAAGGTATGCACAGGTGGACTGACTACGTCGCCGGGTCTTCGGATGGTGTCTTTATGTGCCACTGACACAGGTGCCAGATGAGGCTGGCGAACGGCCACGATCGGATGGTGTTTGTTGTGCCCACAGCACGGAGGCCAGTCGATGCGGTACTGGCTACGGCCACGTTTGGGTGGTTTTCTTGTGTGCCACCGGCACTGGTACCACAAAGAATACAATTCCACTGATGTTCATCTATTTTGATTTGTTTTGATTTGATTTTCACTTGCCTCAACAGGTCTTCATAAGTGTCACAAGAAGGAAGGTATGCACAGGAGGACTGACTATGTCCCAGGTAGGGGCCACGGGTTATGGCCTGACTAGTCTTGCCGGGTCTTCTCACGCACAGCATACTTCCATAGGTCTCAGTCTCTAGACATTTCCTTAGTGAGACCTAAAGTTCGAAGGTCGTGCTTCACCACCTCGTCCCAGGTTTTCCTGGGTCTACCTCTTCCACAGGTTCCCTCAACTGCTAGGGTGTAGCACTTTTGCACACAACTATCTTCAGCCTTTCTCGTCACATGACCATACCAGCGCAGCCGTCTCTCTTGCACACCACAACTGATGCTTCTTAGGTTCAACTTTTCTCTCAAGGAACTTACACTCTGACGATTATGAACACTGACATTACACATCCATCGGAGCATACTGGCTTCATTTCTTGCGAGCTTACGCATATCCTCAGCAGTCACGGCCCATGTTTCACTACCATGTAGCATGGCTGTACGTACACATGCATCATACAGTCTGCCTTTTACTCTGAGCGAGAGGCCTTTTGTCACCAGCAGGGGTAAGAGCTCTCTAAACTTTGCCCAGGCTATTCTTACTCTAGCAGTTACACTTTCAGCACACCCACCCCCGCTACTGACTTGGTCTCCTAGGTAGCGGAAGCTATCAACTACTTCTAGTTTGTCTCCCTGGAACGTGGCAGAAGTTGGTCTCTGCACATTTCCAGTGTATATATATTATATATATATATATATATATATATACATATATAGGCGCAGGAGTGGCTGTATGGTAAGTAGCTTGCTATAGGTGCAGGAGTGGCTGTGTGGTAAGTAGCTTGCTTACCAACCACATGGTTCCGGGTTCATTCCCACTGCGTGGCACCTTGGGCAAGTGTCTTCTACTATAGCCTTGGGCCAACCAAAGCCTTGTGAGGATTTGGTAGAGGGAAACTGAAAGAAGCCCGTCGTATATATGTATATATATATATATATATGTGTGTGTGTGTGTGTGTGTTTGTATATGTTTGTGTGTCTGTGTTTGTCCCCCCAACATCGCTTGACAACCGATGGTGGTGTGTTTATGTCCCTGTAACTTAGCGATTCAGCAAAAGAGACCGATAGAATAAGTACTAGGCATACAAAGAATAAACCTTGGGGTCGATTTGCTTCACTAAAGGCGGTGCTCCAGCATGACCGCAGTCAAATGACTGAGACATGTAAAAGAGAAACAGAGAGCATATATATATATATAATATATATATATATATATATACATATATATATACACTCACACACACACACACATATGTAGATACACACAATCAGAAGGGCGTCCAACAAAATACCATGTAGCATATGATTATAGCACTTTATGTTCCGAGTTCAAATCCTGCTGAGGCTAATTTTGCCTTTCATCCTTCCAGAATCAATAAAGCAGTCAAGTATTAAGAGTCCATCTTAAAAATGAATAATTAATTAATCAATCAATTAATTGATTGATTTATTAAGGTATTGTAAATGTTTGTGTCTCCTTGTCTTGATGCTGTATGGTGGTTGTAAATGAGTGTTAC
Organism: Octopus sinensis; assembly: GCF_006345805.1. Lineage (NCBI taxonomy): Eukaryota > Metazoa > Mollusca > Cephalopoda > Octopoda > Octopodidae > Octopus > Octopus sinensis. Next base: position 54,698,696 of record NC_043012.1, on the reverse strand, counting down.
AATCATACAAACAGTGTCATTCATTTCCAATATTCTGCGAAAACTGGTCTGGCCATGGGAAGAGATTATCTTGCTTGGAAACAGACGAGGGTTGGTGACAGGAAAAGCATCTGGCTGAAGATAATCTGCCTCAGTAAACTCTGTCTGATCCATGCAAGCATGGAAAAGTGGACGTTAAAATGATGATGATGATAATGATGATGATGAGTGGAGTGGCAGAATTAGTAGAGCTCAGACAAAATGACTTGTGGTGCTTATTCACATAAATTTATGCCACAAGTTCAAATCCAGCTATGTCGAGCTTGGTTTCTCATCCTTCTGGTGTCACTAAAATAAGTACAAACTGAGGAAGAGGGAAGATTTAATCTATAATACTCATCCCTCATATTTGTGGTCTGTTCCTACGTAGAAAAAAAATTTTTTAATCAGTGGTTAATTAATTTGTAATTAAAATATTTTATTATTAAAGTGGCAAGTTGGTAGAATTGTTAGCACACTAGGGAAATTGCTTAGTGGAATTTCATCCATCTTCATGTTCTGAGTTCAAATTCTACTGAGGTCAACTTTGCCTTTCATCCTTTCAAGGTCAATAAAATAAGTACCAATTAAACAATAAGGCGGATGTGATTGACTAGTCCCTCCCCACAAATTTCAGGCCTTAAATAAATATATAATAATATTATTATTACTTATTTATTGCACACGGGGCTAAGCATAGAGGGAACAAACAAGGACAGACAAAGGGATTAAGTCGATTACATCAACTCCAATGTGTAACTGGTACTTATTTAATTGACCCTGAAAGGATGAAAGGCAAAGTAGACCTCGGCGGAATTTGAACTCAGAACATAACGACAGACGTTATACTGCTAAGCATTTTACCCGGTGTGCTAATGATTCTGCTAGCTTGCTACCCTTATTATTATTATTATGATTCAAAATCGCTGTCATGGCTGATGACAGTACCGCCTGATTGGCACTTGTGCCAGTGGAACATTAAAAGCACATCCAAATGTGGGTGTAACCGGCCCACTTATAAGTATCCCTCATTCATTGGACAATGAACTTTGCTTGTGAAGACTTATTGAGGCAAGTAAAAACAAATCAAAATCACTGACGTGGTTGATCACAGTACTGTTTGATTGGCACTTGCGCCAGTGGAACGTTAAAAGCATGCCCTACCAGTACATGGGAAACAACATTTGAGCATGGTTGTTGCCAGTGCTGCCAGACTGGCCACTGTGCAGGTAGCACTCAAAAACCACCTTTTGAGCATGGTCGTTGCCAGAACTGCCTGTCTGGCTCTCATGCTGGTGTCATGTAAAAACACCCACTACACTCTCGGAGTGGTTGGCGTTAGGAAGGGCATCCAGCTGTAGAAACTTTGCCAGATCAGATTGGGCCTGGTGCAGCCTCTGGCTCACCAGTCCTCAGTCAAACCATCCAACCCATGCCAGAATGGAAAGCAGACGTTAAACAATGATGATGATGATGATGATGATGATGATGATGATATGGTGAGCTGGCAGAATCATTTGCATGCCAGGCCAAATGCTCAGTGGCATTTCTTCCAACCTTTCATTCTGAGTTCAAATTCTGTCAAGGGCGACTTTGTCTTTCATCCTTTTGCACACTGGGGTTAATGTAGCCAACTAGCCCCCCCCCCTCAAGATTTCAGACCATGAGCTTATAGTATGTAGAAAGAATTATTATACAATACTAAGAAAAAAATAAACTACTTACATGATCGGGTGTATTTTTAGCAAGCAGATATGGGAAAACCTTTTCTTGGACTAGTTTCCTTTCTTTCCTTCCACGTTTCTTACAACCATAAAAAACGCATTGTGTTTTCGGCTGTGACTATGAAAATCGCAATACATAACAACCTCCAGTTTGGTTAGTAACCTGAAAATACAACATTATTTTAAAACATATGCATACATAACCAGAAATGACTCTGATCAAAGCAGCATTAATTTTTCAGGTCATTCAACTTTTCTCAACTGATCAATAGACCAATTGAATAAACCAATCAGTAATGAACATCTAATGTCTACTCGAAACAGCTGTAAGCCAAATATACTCCAATGGAGGAAATATATGTAATGACCTTTATTTATTGGGTTGGTGCATAATTATTGCGGCAGTTTTTCAACAAATTTTATTCAACAAAAACAATAACAACACGTAACAAAACCATCTTTAAATGATTATTCTGGAGCATATTCACCATCTAATACACTCTGTTTGTTGCTCTTTCACCTGTCTCTGTGTTTTGCATATTTCTTGTATATTTTTAAACCATATATATATATATATATATATATATATATATTATATATATGTCATTTCAAATAAACAAAAAAACTTTAATGAATTTAACCCTTTAGCATTTAAACTAGCCATACCCGGCCAAAAATATTCTCCCTGTGTTATGTTCAAACTGGTCAGATCCAGCCTTTCACACCTATCGTCGCTAGCATGGCTAGGGAGGGGGGAATTGGGGTGGTAGGGGTGGTCCACCCTGGGCAGCACTTTTAAAGGGGCACCACTTTTGGGTCTGTTGTAGGCAATATGTTTCTTTTAGTGGAGTCCGGAGGGGGGGGGGGCAGCACACACTCTAACTACACTAGTGCCTAACCTCCAATGATAGTCTAAAAAAATACAGTCACATAATCAAAATCTTGAGGCTACAAGAAAATGCAGGAGAAATTCAAAACAGTGTGAATAAATAAGCTATACATTTGACAGAGTAATCTGAATGCTAAAGGGTTAGAGCGGTATATAAAACAGAAATATAATTTTACTTTTTCACCATACTGATGATATTCCCAATCGTAGGAAATTGGCCTTCCAACGTAGACTTGTAGTTTCTATTTAGATCACGACCCGACAAGGAACAACG
>NC_043012.1:54371631-54395691 GCF_006345805.1 Octopus sinensis | reverse complement strand
TGTAAACGTAGAGTATCACTGACAGTTGTTTAGGATAACGTTGACAGGTTTATAGTTATAACTTAATGATGGAACGATTATTACTCGCCGTACGTATAGAGATACAATTATGGTGGAATCTGAATATACGTAGAGAGTCCTCTTTTAACGTTGAGTTCAACGTCTTTCTGTGTAGTTTGTACCTAATGAGCGAGGCTCTAGGACGATGGGCGCCAGGCTTGTTAGAAAATTCTATGAGATATCTCGCCGAACAATATTTCTAATCCTTTGCTTGTTTCAGTCACTGGACTGCGACCATGCTGAGGCCAATGCCTTGAAGAATTTTTAGGCAAATGAATCGTACTTATTTTTTCTTTTAAAGCCTGGTACTTATTCTATAGATTTCGTTTGCCGAACCGCTAGGTTACAGTGATGTAAACACACCTACACTGGTTGTCAAGCGGTGGTAGACGACAAACGTAGACACAATGACACGTACGCGCTCAACATCCCTCCACACAACACGCACAAACACAAAAAACACACTGACAGACAGATAGACCCCACCAAACACGTCGGGCTTCTTTCAGTTTCCGTCCATCAAACCAACGCACAAAGCTTTGGTCGGCTCGAGGCTATAATAGAAGTCACTCGCGAAAGATGCCACGCAGTGGGAGTGAACCGAAAGCCATGTATTTGGGAAGCAGACTTCTTACCACACAACCACACCTGCACCAGTACTCTGCCATGCTGAAAAAAATCCCCCCCAAAGCAAAAAAGAAACACCCCCCCACAAACAATGATGATACATTGAGTAGTGTAGCCCAAGGTGAACTATTCATGAAAAAATTATGAAAACATTATAAGACGATTACAGCTTCCTTTTTTACTTGGTGGGTCTGGAAGAAGGGGCAGTGTCCAAGGCCGCCACTAGGCTTCTTAGATTGATGCCGTAAATGTTCCTCTTGAATCTTTACAAGTCGACACTCATAAAAGCAAAATGAGCAGAGCAGGATTTTCAGAGGAAATGACAATCTAGGAAGGAAGGATTAGTCGTATTGATTAGAGCAGAGCCGGGGATGGGGTTGGACACAACAAGCGTGATGGGAGGAAGAGAGACGAGTGGGGCCAGAAATATCTCAGTGGAGGATGCACGAGCCCGGTCCAGTTTGAGGAACAGCGGCCATTATAGTAGTGGTAGGGAGTGGAGACATGCATGTAGGTCAGAGGCTACACGTGTGAGTAAGTTTATATCTATTAGTCGGTTGGCCCTTTTCTGGATGTGGTTTAGGATGTCTGTGTGTGCAATAACAGTAATATCGTTTCAGCTGCGAGAGAAATACTCCATTGTAGGTCAACTTGAAATTAAACAACAACCACTCCAACAAGAACAACATCATCATCTACAATGTGGCAGCAGAAAGAAGAGAAAACTGTATCAACACTTGGCTAGTTCTTTCTTTATAGATTTCGAACGGATAAGAAGCGAAGTTGATCTCGGAAGGATTTGAACACAACGCACAGACCCTGTACGAATATCCTAACGAAGTCTGCCAATCAACTCATCTTTTTCCGATGCCTACTTACAACCTCATTTTCAACCTCATCACCAGGTGGGTCACACTACTAAAAAAAAAAAAAAATTCGTCAGGTGAGCCATTGAGAAAGTCTCACGGGTCGCAGTTTGCCCATAGCTGGGCTAGAGTATTTGGAAGTTAAATGGTTACAGTAATCGAATGCATTGCATCACGGTGCGAACTGTGAACCTCTTGGCTTATAGTCAGGTACCATGTCATCGAAATAACTCACCTAACTTAGAGAATGGTGTAACTTCTAAAAAAAGTATATGTGTTGGAAATGTCGTCGTTTTAAGTTAGATAAGAGTTAATGTTAGCAAATTCTTTTAATGGAAAGGAATTAAGGAAAAATCGCGCCTTTAAAATTCTTAGGAAACTCAGTAATACATTGTAAAAAGAAAGATGACAAAACTATAACGTATCAACTAAGATGAATATTGGAAATTTTTATCAGATCAGTGAAATAAATTGAGTTAGGAAAAACGTTTTTGCCAATTTTGTGGCAAAAAAACCCAAACCATAAAAACCGCAATTTCTAAAAGAAAAATATTTTTATTGTCGATTAATGTAAACGCCCCGAAACCAAGAAAAGTTCCTTCTGCTGATTTATGAGAGATAATGTCAAATCATTTTGAAAACTTAAAAAAAAAATTTTGCTTGTTTTTTTTTTTTTGTTTTCAAGTATTTTTGATGGCAAATATCTGATCTGCAAATTTTCAATAAATTTTAGTTTTGCTTCCTTCGTTTATTACAAATCTTGTGGAAATTAAGATACCCGTAGAGGATTTTATAAGATAATATAATGAGTGAGTGGTCGTGTGAGATGAGACCCATAAACTCTGTTGTTAGTAAGAATACATAATACACGCGCACGCGCACACACAGTTACGCAGGCACACACATGAACACATACACACATACACACCACACACACGTGCACTCACGATTACACAGGCATACACATACATTGGAACTACATGTGTGTATATATAAATGTATAAACATATAAATATATATATATATATATGTATATATGTACATATGTATATATACATATACACTTATATCTATCTATCTATCTATCTATCTATCTATCTATCTATATATATATATATATCTATCTATCTATCTATCTATCTATATACATATGTATATATCTATATCTATATCTATATATCTATGTGTGTGTGTATACACACCAGCACATACGTGTATATGTTTATATTCGCGTGTGTTTGAGTGGGTGGTTGTGAAACTTGCTTTCAAACCATGGCTCTCGGATTCAGTCCAACTGTGCACCATATCTTGAACAAGTGTTTTGTACTATAGCTCCGGGTCGACCAGAGCCTTCTGAGTAGATTTGGTAGACTGAAACTGAAAGAAGCTCGCTGTTAATATATATATATATATATATATATATATATATAAAGAGAAAGTTTACGAAAAAAAACCCCAAAGACAAAGACAGGTGGTGTACAAAACAAACAGATGTATTAGTATAACGCTCAGGAATAGAAAAAGTCTTTACGTTTCGAGCCTACGCTCTTCTACAGAAAGGTACACAGAAAAAACAAGGAGAGAAACAAGGTGAGAAAAAAAATGTGTGTGTGAGTGGCTAACGATCTATCATATATATATATATATATATGTATGTATGTATGTATGTATGTATGATGTATGTATGTTATATATATATATATAATATATATATATATATATATATATATAGATATATATATAATATATGTATATATGTATATATATATATACCTATATATACACACATACATATATGTATATCCCTCGTAGGTCCCCATATACGAAGAACAGTTGTATTGTATGTAGGATGAACGCACAGGTTGACTGTAAGGTTAGGAATATGGTGTATAGCTTATGATGTACTGAGGGACGGTGCAGAAACATGGCAGCTACCTACAATGGTGAGAAAGCACGCAGCATAGGAGAACGTATAGGTGAAGACACTGGTGAGACCTCAAAGAAGAGAATGGCTCGTCAGTGGTCTACCAACATGCTCAAGCAGAACATAGAGGCTCAGTCAATAGCATAGAGGCCAAAGTATTATCAACGCATAGAACTGACACGACATTCAGACAGATTACAGAGGCTGTATACATAGCCAGAGACAGAGCAAGCCTCAATAGAAAACACGAATGGAACAATAGCCCCCACCACCACACATGACGACTAAGGACTGAAGGGAGGTAAAAACAGATACAAACAACGTGATACACATACAAAGCAGACTGATAGAATAAGTATCAGACTTTAAAAAAAAAAGTACTAGGTCGATTTGTTCGACTAAAAATTGAAGGTGGTGCCCCAGTATGGCCGCAGTCTAATGATTGAAACAACATATAAAATATAACAATAAAAATAATAATATATAAATTCAATCAATTTGTCTATCTGTCTATCTGTCTATCTATCTATCTATCTATCTATCTATCTATCTATCTATCTATCTATCTATCTATCTATCTATCTGTCTGTCTGTCTGTCTGTCTGTCTGTCTGTCTATCTATCTATCTATCTATCTATCTATCTATCTATCTGTCTGTCTGTCTGTCTCTCTGTCTATCTATCTATCTATCTATCTATCTATCTATCTATCTATCTATCTATCTATCTATCTATCTCAAGCATACATGTGTGTGTGTGTGTGTGTGTGTGTGTGTATGTTTGTGTGTATGTAATCGTCAGCTAAAACTAAGCCTCCTAACCTAATAAAATTAATGACTATCTTAATAGCTTTTCTCTCGCGCTTCATTAATTTATTAAAAAATTTTGAATAAAACATAACTTCTTCACCAAATCATTCAATGCCACAAAACTAATTGTGTTGTCATTATGTACACGCTACGTATTGTCACTAATTAGCTTCTTATATTATTATTTGTTTAATTACTTTTAACTACTATTAATGGCTTCTAAATTGAACGTGGCATTTTCGTAGCAAAACTGACATTTCTTATGACTTATTATTCCGTTCAGTAAACTCATGTTGGCGTTCTTCTGACTTTGTTGCTGTTTAACCCCACGTCAGTTCTGATCCAGCAAGCCTATGATCAAAGGCATTCCAGCCATAACCATCCCGTTTTATTACCTCCGCCTTAGCAAAGGTATTGTTTTCAGTCGTGTTTGTTTGTCTATCCGTGGACAAGATATCTCAAGAACCGCTTGATGGATTCGGATGAAACTTTCAGGGATATTTGGCTTCATGACTGGTATGAACTGATTAGATTTTGGGATTGATCCGGTACCGGATAGGGATTCTTGATTATTTTTCCGGTTTGTTTTACTTAATTTTTGATATCGGTCGGGTTCATTTTTAGTATTCTCATTTGTGAGAGCAGTCGAGTTTATTTCAGATATTCCCATTTTAAAAATCATTATATCGACCCCAGTGCGTAACTGGTACTTATTTAATCGACCCCGAAAGGATGAAAGGCAAAGTCTACCTCGGCGGAATTTGAACTCAGAACGTAACAGCAGACGAAAAACCTCTAAGCATTTCGCCTGGCGTGCTAACGTTTCTGCCAGCTCGCCACCGCCTTATCTACGGTCTTAGTTGGTTACACTTGGGAATCCGGTCGGAAAAGTGCAATGACGGTTGCTTCTGGTAGGGCCCTATGCAGGAGGTACCTGAGGATCCTGTCCCCCATGATCCTGTCGAGAATAATCGGCGAGAAAATGGATGGATGCAATGACGAGGAGGACGACGCCAAAAGCAAAGGCATCAATATCAGCGGTGACAGCATCATCATCATCATCATCATCATCATCATCATCATCATCATCATCATCATCAACATCATCATGATCATCATGATCATGATCATGATCATGATCATGATCATGATCATGATCATCATCATCAACATCATCATGATCATCATGATCATGATCATGATCATGATCATGATCATGATCATCATCATCATCATCATCATCATCATCATCATCATCATCATCATCATCATCACCAGCAGCAGCAGCAGCAGCAGCAGCAGCAGCAGCAGGAACTTGATTTTATTGAAACAAATTATAAAAAAGAGAAAAAAAACAAAAAAAAACAAAACAAAACAAAACAAAAAAACCCAAGGAAAAACAAAAACGGAGATAAATTGTTTGCATGTTGCTGGCATTTCTCTGCAAAGGCAAATATTTTATAGATCCTCTCTTCACACCTTCAAATTCCTGGAGGAGATTTAAATAAATAATAAATCAACCATCCCCCCCACCCCTCATATTCTGTTAAACGATATTTTAGGTTTATTTTAATTCTATATTTTTAATTGGTCCATTATTTTGAAAACTAACAACCATGGAAATATTCCATCTAAAACTAATGATTCTATATTTTAGCACATTTTTTGTGCTTTTAAATTTGAAGGAAAGATGAATAGGCGGTAAATGGTGGTGTTGGTGGTGATGGCCACTGATGATGATGATAGGTTCCCCGTTGATTTCGACGGGGAGCTTTCAGTTGTTCAATTAATTGGACCGTTTTCGTATTAAATTAAGGCAAAAAATAGAATGTAACAGTTCATTGTACAAAGGTCTTTGGGTTGTAATTTAAACTCATTAATGCGGTCGAGTTAACTTAACACCCACTGGGAGCTCTGTTGGTTTTACTGCTCATCTTTGCCAGCTGAGTGGACTGGAGTAACTTGAAATAAAACGATTTCGGTAAGGAGACAACGCCCCTTCCCCAGCGGTGGGACTATATAATCACCTCGTTAACTTATGATCGGGATCCCACTTGCATGAGTGCTAGGCCATTCTTTCCAATCCATGTAATCGTCAGGTCGAATCTGCGGAAAACAATATGTGACAATGTTTGGACTTTTGGATTACACTTGCAATCCATTTGGATTCACACAGTTTCCGCCTACCAAATTCACTCACAAAGCATTGGTCGGCCCAGGGCTCTAGTAGAAGACACTTGCCCAAAATGACGTATGCTGGGATAAAAAAAAAGACACTATGGTTACAGCTTGAACATGGTTAGTCATAAGACTAAATGATACAGGATTAGGGCTAACTTAGCGTTAATGAACAACATTACATTCTATTCAGTTTGATTTCCAGTCGTCATCAGGTGTCACATTCCTTTAAATGTTCATTATCTCACACTGAATTCGAACAAAGAACCGTTATTTCTAAACAAAGGATAATAATAATTATACCCTTTATTTAGAAAGATTCGTTGTTCGAAACCTACTCGTCTGAGTTTTTGTGTTTTTTTTTTTAATATTTACAGCAGAATAAAGCGGCGAGCTGGTCAAAACGTGACACGCCGGGCAAAATGCTCGGCAGCATTTCATCCATCTTAGCGTTTAGAGTTCAAATTCTGCCGAGGTCGACTTTGCCTTTCATCCTTCCAGGATCGATAAAATAAGTACCCGTTGAGAACAAGAGTCGATAATGGAAGCACGTGGTTTAGTGGTTAGGCTGTTGGGCTCATGATCGTAAGGTTGTGGTTTTGATTCCTGCACCGAGCGACGCGTTGTGTTCTTGACTTTGTCTTTTATCCTTTCGAGGTCGATGAATTAAGTGCTAGAAATTGACTACCCTCCTCCCCACAAATTCCAAGCCTTGTGCTAAAAGTAGAAAGGATATCTACAGCACAGTAATAGCCACAAGACTCAAGCATAGCCCAGGGATTAAGCTGGTCACGCATTCATGAGATTCCGGATTTGATACCTATTTCTTTACTACCCTCAAGGGGCTAAACACAGAGGGGACAAACAAGGACAGACAAACGGATTAAGTCGATTATATCGACCCCAGTGCGTAACTGGTACTTATTTAATCGACCCCGAAAGGATGAAAGGCAAAGTCGACCTCAGCGGAATTTGAACTCAGAACGTAACGGCAGACGAAATACCGCTAAGCATTTCGCCCAGCATGCTAACGATTCTGCCAGCTCGCCGCCTTCCAGATTTCGGATTCGATACCACCGAGGAAAATCTTCGTGATATCAGCCTACCTGAGACTGCACCTGGGCCTTTGATACAAATGTTGACTGTTTTAAAATGTTCACATTGAAATTAAATCCTTCCTTCATAAATTTTATCTTTTACTTGTTTCAGTCATTTGGTACTTAGTGTATCCGTTTCTTTTTGCTCAACCACTAAGTTACTCGGAAATAAACTAACCAACACCGGTTGTCAAGCGATGGCATGGGGACAAACAGACATATATGCATACACACGACGTGTTTCTACACAGTTTCTGTTTACACAAAGTGTCAGAACAAACATATCAAGGCATCATGGTCCACAGTTTAACAATTCTGCCTATCTCTGCTGGATTAGTAAGCTTTTAATTTTGATACCCCAAATTGCAAAGATGACGTGAACTCGGTAGGGGTTTGAACTCAGAGAGTAGAGAGCCGCAACTAAAACCACAATGTAGAATAATTAGTCACCTGCATGTTAATTACTTGAGTAGGTAGCTAACTGACCGGATAACTGAATGCTCATCGTCGACATTAACGGAGAAACTTTCACCACTATATCCAAAATTGAAAACATAATTGATTTTATTAAACTACTTAAAATTTTTGATTACTTTCAAAATTAATTGAAACACATACACAAAATATTTCGTGAAAAATATCATCATGAAAAGGCCACAAATGAGGTTTAAGCGTGAAAAGTTATTCTTTTTTCAAACACAGTATGTGCCCTGTAACCAGTTAGCATAAGGGAGACAATCATTTCTAGATAAATCTGGGTGAGATTAGAAGCTTGAATTTTTAATTGAAGAACAATAAAATGTATAGAATACAGATACATAGTTCTTTTTTGTTTACTTATTACAAAGATATTAAAGTTTCTAGTCAGACGTAATCGTGTCAGGTACTGTTTCATTCTTATTAGAAACCACTAGCATGATATAATCCAAAAGTAAATGTATTAAATTTATTCAACATTTAGCAATATATATACATATATATATAATACACACACAATAATAAAAAAAAACCACTACTACTACTACTACTACTACTACTACTACTACTATACTACTACTACTAATAATAATATAATAATAATAATGATGATAATAATAATAATTTAATAGACAGCACATCAGAAAGTGATAAGTGCAGACCTTGTGGACAAAATGGTGAAACCGTACGGCATATTACTAGTCAATGTACGCCACTAGCCCAGAAAGAATATAAGAGACGTTGTGACGATATAGCAAGGATTATCCATTGGACACTTTGCAACAAGTATGACTTGATACTGCAAAAATGTGGTACGAACATAAACTCAAAGGTATCACCGAAAATGATAATGCAAAGATCCTATGGGATTTTATGACTTAGTGCGAGCATGAGATAGAGAATAGGAAATCAGACAGGGTTAATTGAGAAAGAAAGCAAACGATGCTGGATCATAGATATAGCACGCCCAGCTAACAACAAGGTGTGGGATAAGGAAGAAAGAAAAGTCGATAGATATGACAGGTTAGCTTGGGAAATTAAACAGTTGTGGTCGATGAAAAAGGTGGTAGTAGTACTAATAATTGTCAGAGCCCTGGGAACAGCGAGTAAAAATCCTGAGAAGTACATGGAACAAATAGGGGCTGCAATAAGGGTGGAGCACTTGCAGAAAACAGCACTGCTTGGAACCGCTCGAGTACTCCTGATGGTGTACGAAAAATAAGAGGTGTTATCTTTGTTCACAGCTGGCACCGTAGGACATCTTTAGCGTTAGAAACTGTGCAAAGACAATAAATAATAATTTAATATAGACAGCAGTGTGCAATGTTTTACCAAGAAGGAAAACTATAATTGTCACTAAATGTGACTAGCGTGTTAGAACACTTACATTGCTAGAAATAAGAGCTAAAAAGCTCTAATGCTGTGATTAAAGCACGTAATTCTATACATATGTACTGATAGAGACTATAATCGCCCAAAAAGCCCAGTCGAGAATTCGCTATACTGATTGGACAGTTTCGGCTAATTATGTAGTCTCATCAGGCGCAGGAGTGGCTGTGTGGTAAGTAGCTTGCTTACCAACTACATGGTTCCGGGTTCAGTCCCACTGCGTGGCACTTTGGGCAAGTGTCTTCTACTATAGCCCCGGGCCGACCAAAGCCTTGTGAGTGGATTTGGGAGACGGAAACTGAAAGAAGCCCGTCGTATATATGCATATATATATATATGTGTGTGTGTGTATATGTTTGTGTGTCTGTGTTTGTCCCCCAACATCGCTTGTCAACCGATGCTGGTGTGTTTACGTCCCCTTAACTTAGCGGTTCGGTAAAAAGAGACGATAGAATAAGTACTAGGCTTACAAAGAATAAGTCCTGGGGTCGACTTGCTTGACTAAAGGCGGTGCTCCAGCATGGCCACAGTCAAAAGACTGAAACAAGTAAAAGAGTAAAAAGAGTATCAGTAGGAACCGCTCGACCCGGCTTTTTTCCGGACTTGCTTCCCTGTCAGTACCTATGTGCTCACCATAAAGATCTATGGATGATTTAGCTAATCGCTAAATTGCCACTAATACGACTAGGGTGTTAGAACACCTCCTTTGCTAGAAATAAGAGTTAAAAAGCGCTAATGCTGTAAAGCACATAATTGTATACATGTGTCCTGACAGACAATTGTTGGATGAAGCGATGCACTGAAATGGTTTATAAAACCGTACCTGACCTGAACTCAGAACTACATTATCTAGACATGTTCCAGTAGTTAAAGATGGTAGGTGTATTCTTATTCGACTGGTCATGTAGAGCTTCCTTCGTTGGCTTCAACAGAGAGGTTAAACTGTGTCCGAGTTCTCTGTCACATATCTAGATTGCCAAACACAATCTACAGGGAACCCGCTTTGAGGAAATGAGGTTTTAATTCAATATAACTGACTTGAATGAAACAGACTTAATAAAGGAGACAGTGCATGTGTATATGTGTGCGCATGGATATGTGTGTGTGTGTGTGTGTGTGTGTGTATTTGTGCGTGTGTATACAAGCCTAATTATATTTTCATTGTTCAGATTGGTGTTTACACTTTGGCCACAGCAGGGCGTACAATAATATATCACATTATAATGTCTGCCTGCCTGCCTGTCTGTCTGTCTGTCTGTCTGTCTGTCTGTCTGTCTGTCTGTCTGTATGTACATGTATGTATATATGTATTTATGTAAGTATCTATGTATGTACCTTGCAGAAGCAAGTTTTTTGATTGATTATTGATTATTGTCTATTTCTGTGTAGAGTGGTCTACGCATGTAATTATATAAGGTGTGTGTATGCATGTATGTATGTATGTATGTATGTATGTATGTATGTATGTATGTATGTATGTATGTATGTATGTATGCATGCATGCATGTATGTATGTATGCATACATACATGTATGTATTTATTTATGTATATATGTATACATATATATATATGCATTTATGTATGTCTCTGTGTGTATATAATTGCACATTTGTGTATGTGTTTATATATGTTTATGTAGTACATATAATGTGCGTGTATGTATATACATATGTATAATATATATATACATACATACATATATAAATACATGTATATATAAACACACTCATGTTTGCATAACGGATGTATGTATGAATATATATGAATGTGTGTGTGTATATATATATATGTGTGTGTGTGTGTGTGTGCATATGTGTGTGTATATATATATGTGCATATGTGTATATATATAGAAAGATAGATATATCAATATATGAAAGATAGATATATCAATATATGTGTGTTTACATATCTATCTATCTATCTATCTATCTATCTATCTATCTATCTATCTATCTATCTATCTATCTATCTATCTATCTATAGACGCAAACACACATACACACAAACACATACACACGCAAACACACAGCTCTATGCTCGCTATATTCTTTCAGTACTCGATAAATCACAAAGTGTTAGAATTTCAGCTTGGTAACTCTTGTCCAAACTGAAAAACCTAGAACAATATATAGAAGTTTGAGAAAACTCGCCGTCTTTCCACACCTACGCACAGATACTTACTTATGCACACATAATACAACGCATTGCACTAAAGTACGAGGGAAACAAGTTATTTATGACGCGCGAATTTGTCGCGAAGTGGTCAGCGTGTGTGGTTTTCTAGTGACTGGAGCCGCCATTACGCTTCATTGCCTTGTGTTTCACTTCTCTGTTAATGCACTGCTGGCGTAAGCACGATCTGGCAGAAACATGATTTGTCATAGAAGTTCCCTCTCACGTGTCTATCCCGCTTATATTCCATATAAGTCACGGTCAGTTGGCGATAAAGGAAATATTTCTAAATGCGGCTGGCGTCTGTGAAATATTTAATTTCTTAAACAAAACTGAACTCTCTCTCTCTCACACACACACGCTCGCTCGTTCTCTCTACTTCGCTGTGTTTCAGTTGTGTGTGTGTGTGTATTTGTGTGTGTGTGTGTGTGTGTGTATTTGTGTGTGTATTTGTGTGTGTGCGTGTGTGTGTGTTTGTGTGTATAAATACATGTATATATACATGCACATACATGCATACATACATAAACACACTCACATATGTGATTCATATATCTTTCATCTTTTTCTTGTTTCAGTTATTAGACTGCGGCCATGCTAGCGCAATACCTTGGCAGGTTTAATTCAACAAATCCACACCAGTATTTTTTAGAAAATCTATAACTTACTCTATCGGTGCCTTTTTGTCGATCCGCTTAGCTACAGAGACGTAAAGTAACCAGCATCATTTGTCAAGCGGTGGTGGGGGACAAACACACACAGACATACACATATATATATGTTCGTGTGTATGTATGTTATATATATATGTATATATATGTATATGTTATATGTTATATATTATATATATATATATATATATATATATTATATATCTATATATATATATATCTCAATTTGTATATATATATATATATATATAACAAATTGAGATAGGGGTTGTAAATGCAACCCTCCATGAGATAACATATATCCAATATACTGCCTAGTGAAGTAGTACCCAACAAAGTTAATACAAAAATGTTAATGATTGCGATGCAATCAATTCATTTACTGTATTATTGGGCAAAGGTAAAATGATTTACCACAAATTACTAATACAAGATAAGAAAATGGAGAAATACATCTAAATCAAATATCAATTACCAGATAATACTCAATCACATACTTTATTAAACCACCACATAAGAGACTGTAGGGTTAAGTATAAAAAGCAGAACAAATCAGTGTACATAAAAGAAATTTACATAAAAAAGTGTATATAAAAGAGTAATGTTGTATAATAAGTAGAATATATATACAACATTATTCTTTTATGTGCACTTTTTTATGTACATTTCTTTATGTACACTGATTCGTTCTGCTTTTTATACTTAACCCTACAGTCTCTTATGTGGTGGTTTAATAAAGTATGTGATTGAGTATTATCTGGTAATCGATATTTGATTTAGATGTATTTCTCCATTTTCTTATCTTGTATATATATATATATACACTACCTCTTTTCAGTTTCCGTCTGCCAAATCCACTCACAAGGCCTTGGTCATCCCGAGGCTATAGTTAAAGACAGACGTGCAAGGTGTCACGCAGTTGAACTGAACCTAGGACCATGTGGTTGCGAAGCAAACCTCTTACTACACAATCATGTATACACAGACACACATACGTGTATATATAAATATATTTATATATAAATAAATAAATAAATGGAGTTGAACGCAGATGCTTGTTACTTGCGTGAATTTTGCTACCCTGGTAACTGTTTCCATGTTAACGGTAAACAAAGGATAATTCATTCTTCCATTCATATATATATATATATATATATATATAGATATAAGCATGTATATATATATGTATATATGTGTATATATATATATATATGTATATATATAATAGATACTTGGTTCGTTTTATTTGTATCACAATGGAAAAGTAATGCAAAGTAAAAGTGATCCATATAAGAATAAGGATAAAAGAGACCTGATCAACAAAACAACCTAAAAATACCCGAAAAAAATCCCACACATGTTTCTCTCCGACAGTATGTTTGAATCATCAACATTCAAACGATTATAGAAGTAAAAAAAAAGAAGAAAAAAAACATATATTGTCGGGTATCTTCAGGGAAAATATTTTTTTCCAGTTTTGAATTACGAAGTACCGTAAATCCTCGTGTATAAATCCGCATTTTTTTTCCAAAATTTAAAGGTCAAAATCCCTAGTGCGTACTATATACGAGGTAAAAATTAAAACTATTTTCTAAGCAATGTCCGAGTCTCTATTTGCTATCCGGCAATGTTATCAGATGCATTTTGTGATGTCGGGCGCGAAAATACCTTAAGCTAAGCCTGAAGCAATGAAGTCATAAAAGGACATCCATCTAACTGGAGTAAGCAACATTTATTAAACATTATTACTGTTATTTCGTTATTTTTTGCAAACAAAATGCACAAAAAAGCTACACGTTTGCATTATGTTATATATACAATGATAATAAAGTATACATTTTTACAAACCAAAGATGTTATATAGACCTCCTTGACTCAAGTTAGAGAAGGGGTGCGTATTATACACAAGGTTTAGGTTTTTCAGAGGTACAGCCCCCTAAAAATCCCCTGCGTATTATACACAAGGATGGACTATACTCGAGGATTTACGGTAACTAATTTGAGGACTGTATATTGAAATTTTCAAACGTAAACAACAACTTATCAGGACGCGGAGTTCATGTGAATAGATATTATCGTTGAAATGTTGCTAAAACGTCATAATGCACTTTAAAAAAAAAAATAATTATAAAATTATAAAAGTTTATTGGAGGAAAATGGAATGAAGACAAATGTAACTTATCATGAGGGGTATAAGATATAAAGAATTAGATTGAGAAATGTGAAGAAAGAAAACGTCTGTTTATATTATACCTATTTCTTTACTACCCACAAGGGGCTAAACACAGAGGAGACAAACAAGGACAGACAGACAGAGGGATTAAGTCGATTATATCGACCCCAGTGCGTAACTGGTACTTAATTTACCGACCCCGAAAGGATGAAAGGCAAAGTCGACCTCGACGGAATTTGAACTCAGAACGAAACGGCAGACGAAATACCGCTCAGCCATTTCGCCCAGCGTGCTAACGTTTCTGCCTGCTCGCCGCCTTAAATCTGTTTATATTATACCACGATAATGTTTTTCAGAAGTAATACAGAGAAATATTATAATATTGGTATTATTTGGGATTTAAATGGGTTAGGATATGGTTTCCGGTGATTAAAATTTACGACATCCGTCTCGGTAGAATTTTATTTAAGGCAGTCATAAAAGATTACATCATAATATAAAAAAAAACAGGATCACCTGGTAAAATTTTAAACATAACAGTAGCCATAACACACACACACACACACACATGCAGTCACACACACACAACCACACAAACAGAGAGATACACACACACACTCACTCTCTCTCCTCTCTCTCTCTCTCTATATATATATATATATATAAGGTGTGTACAAATAGATGTACTTCTGCTTCCCCTATGGTGGTTAAACAAAAACCAATTATATTATAAAGTATTGGGAGGGGAGACAATGGGATTGCACCTAGAAATTTACCCTCCGAGGTACAAGTCCAGGCAAGGTTGTTAATAAAAGACCAGCAACCGCCCATGCATACCAGCCTCCCCTCTCCACACCATTGATGTTATCCAAGGGAAAGGCAAAGGGGCCGATACAGCTTGGCACCAGTGACGTCGCAACTCATTTCTACAGCTGAGTGAACTGGAGCATCGTAAAATAAAGTGTCATGCTTAAGAACACAACACGCAGCCTAGTCCAGGAATCGAACTCACAACCTCACAATCATAAGCTCGACGTTCTAACCACTGAGCCATGCGCCTTCACTCTAAAGTATTACTAGTAATGATATACAGAGAACATGTAGGAGAAATTACGATATACATAATGCACACATACATATGTATATGCGCGTATATATACAGTTGCCTAAAATCCAGTAAGCAGAAAAGAACAGGCACTCAAACATGTATTTATAGAACGAGAGTTTTATTATCAATGGCTTCAAATTTCGGCACAAAGCCAGCAATTTTAGGGGAACGCGTAACTGAATTACATCGAACCCACAGTTCAAATGGCACTTATTTCATCGACTCCAAAAGGACGAAGGCAGTCAACTTTGGCAGAGTTTGAACTCAGAATGTAAATAACCGGAAGAAATGCTGCCAAGCCTTTTGTCCGATTCACTAACGATTCTGCTAGATCACCACCTTCGCATATTATTATTATTATTAATAAACTACAATTTTATATTGTTAGATCAGCCACTCTACCAATCGGTTTCATACAGGAGTTCAGATAACCCCAGCGATTATCAGGCGACTATGAAACTGATTGGTAAATTGGCTGATATGAGAAGATATTGAATTTGATTAATAATAACAAACACACTTTATTAACTAATATAAGTAGTGTTTGTTTTTTTCTGAATCATGGATTTTTATACAATAATACAACCCCCGACTCCCACAACATCTTATATCTTCTATGCTTTAGTTTTTTTTTTTTCAGATATCAGACTGAATATATGTATGTATGATTGCATGTTTTAACTTTTAGCGTATATCTGTGCCGCGCGAAGCGCCTCTAATACGACGACTAGAATATTTTTTCAATATTCGATAAAGAACGAAGTGTTGTAATTTGATAGTGGGCGACTGATGTCCAAATTGTAAAGTATAAATGAGAATAACAAAAAAAGCAAAAACCAAAAAAAAATTAAGAAAATACACTTACACACGGATACAGACATACATACATACATACATACATACATACATACATACGTACATACATACATACATAACATACATACATACAATACAGCATATTGCACTGAAGGTTTTTGTATCAGGTTATTTATTAATGACGAGTGAATTTATTGTGATGGTGGTCAGAGTGAGTGGTGGTAATCTGACGACTGAGTCGCCTTCACGCTTCATTGAATTTTATTTCAACTCACTTCAAAGACAATGTCGCTATATGTATGAATGTATATATGTATGTATGTATGTATGTATGTATGTATGTATGTATGTATGTATGTATGTATGTATTTATATAGGCATACACACACACACGCACGTACGCACACGCACACATATATACATACGTACATGTGTATATATATATACATCCATGTATATATATATATGATATATATAATATATATAATATATATATGTATATAATGTAAAATATATATATATGTGTATATAATATATGTCATAATGATAACAATAATAATCATATATATATATACATGCATATATACCATACATATATAATATACGATACACACACACACACACAAACACACACACACACATACATATATATATATAGACATTCGTTATTTTCTCTCGTTTCATTCTGTGTTCCTTTCTGTGGAAGAGCATAGGCTCGAAACATTAAAGACTTTTTCACTTCCCGACCGTTAAACTAATACATATGTTTGATGTTTGTTGTCTTCACTACCTGTCTTCGTTTTTTGTTTTTTTTGTGTGAATTATCCCCCCCCCCCTATATATATATATATATATATAATATATATATATATATATATATATATATATTCTGAGAGAGGGACTGCCAGGGATATATGTATGTATGTATATATATATATATAATATATATATATATACACACACACATGTATATATATACATACATACATACATACATACATACACACACACACATACACACACGCGCATATATATATGTATGTATGTATACATATATATATTTATATTCACTATACATAGATAATATACAATATATATATGCACACACGCACATTCATATCCACTTTTCCAATCTCGCCTATATTCAATATAAGTCACGGTCAGTAGACGATAATGGAAATATTTCTAAATGCGGATGGCGCCCGCAAAATATCTAATTTCTTAACAAATAAGAATTCTGTTTTTTTTATCTTTATGTCAACCAAACAACCAACCAACACACACGCACGCACACACACACACACACACACACGCACACACACACACACACACACACCATAACACACACACGTAATTTTGTGCATGTTACTGCTTCATTTATCACCATTTTGGTAATTACACCAATGGCTATGCTTCGCTGATGAGGTCAAAATATGATTAAAATGTGTCTGGAATAGTATCAAGGACTTCAATATGCAATGCACAAGTATCTCTTTGTTTCGAAGACCGTAAGATCTAATTCAATCTTCCTCGCCACATTTCCTTCGTTTTAGCTTTTTTGATATGATCCACATATCAAATATAGCAACTGTTATCGCTGATGTTTTATCACCAGGCCAAGTCTAAGCGAGCACCTTATGATCAAATACCTTTTATTTATGATAAACCCGTCCCTTTTTATTTATTCAACACTACGTTATTCAACATGTCCCCTCTTTTCTTAAGATACTTGAGTGTAATTTGAAACATATTTGTTTACTAATTGTAACAGATGGAGGGACTACTCATTTGTGGTTTGTATTTATTATCCATTATGCAGATTGCCTCTTTGAGTTTATTTAATGTCTAGACAGTTTTCCTATCTCAACCAGTGTGCAATCTTGTACATTTTTCTCAATCGTTTATCATTACTTTCACATGACATGTATAATAACAGCTTTGCTTCGTCGATGAGGTCAGAATATTACCGAAACATGTACGGAGCTGTCTCCTGTCCTTGCCAGTAATAGCCAATTGAGTGTGACACTGGCTGTGGAAATGTGGTTGTCTTTGTTATTTTATTGTTTACTTGATTTTTGCGTTAAACCCCACATGTCCCTAGTTTTGTATTGTTTGTTTTGTATTCGGCCCTTGTGGCCAATAAAGAAAAGATTATTATTATTATTATTATTATTATTATTATTATATATTATTATTATTATTATTATTATTATTATTATTATGTTTATGTTCGTATTTCAGCACTAAACAAATATTGGTCTATCATCACCAGTCAAGAGCTCAGGAGGCAAAAGAAAAGAAACAACGGATGAAACAGGTGGATAATGTATTGATATGTGTATCAACTATAACTTCGATGTTTACAACTCTTTTCAAGAGCTGTGTCCATCAGAAATGACTAACACTTTTCACCATCTGCTACAGACGAAAGTTCACCTGAGTTAAAAAACACGTAATGAAGTAAACACGAATAACAAAACATGAGTGATGATTCGATACGGTTTGTAAAAAAAAAAAAAAAAAAAAAGAGAAAACAATCTCATCAGTAAGTTGGAATTGTTATCGCAGTGATCTTGTTCTTTGTTCAGAAATGTAGCTCTGAATATCAAAGCAAAAAATAGTGATTGCGTCATTGCATCATTAAGTCTATACCTGAACAAGTTGAGAGGCGGCAGAAGCAGGATTTTGTGAAAACTCTGTTCACATCGACTCATTTGAGCAGTGATGAGAAAATTTAGAACATTACTTTGCTACTCACCGATCTCTGAACACTTATTCTGCTTCATTTGTAAGCTATTTTCTCATCGAAAAAATCGGGACTGGAACCCATATATTCTCAGTGGCTACAAGGATCGGAAAAATGCGAACTTATATATATATATATATACGTATATAACGACAAGAGAACAGTCATTGAGCATTGTGATGCTGCTATCGACTTGACTGTGCGTTTATGGTTTACTGCACGAGTTGAAAGTTTGTGGCAAAGCAACAGTAGACAGAACGTGCATGCGCAAGATCAGTTCCGGAAAGATTTATCGCTGCAATCAGATTTTTCTTGAAGTATGGTTGCAAATTTTGTCCCAAAGAAAACTTAAAATTTTTTCATTCCTTGCACAACTATAGCTTCTATGGAAGCCCCTGTCATAGTGTTGGCAAACATGTCCGTTAAAGTCACCAGCCACCGTCGATTGTCGCTGAGCTACTTGAACGTGGACTTTCATTTCATTGCTTTCCTGCTTTTACTCATTTACTTGTTTCAGTCATTCGGCTGTGGCCATGCTGGAGCACAACCTTTAGTCGAGCAAGTCGGCCCCGGGACTTATTCTTTGTAAGCCTAGTACTTATTCTATCGGTCTCATTTGCCGAACCGCTAAGTCACGGGGACGTAAACACACCAGCATCGGTTGTCAAGCGATGTTGGGGGGATAAACACAATACACAAACATACACACACATATATATATATATATACTTATATACGACGGGCTTCTTTCAGTTTCCGTCTACCAAATCCACTCACAAGGCTTTGGTCGGCCCGAGGCTATAGTAGAAGACACTTACCCAAGGTGCCACGCAGTGGGACTGAACCCGGAACCATGTGGTTCGTAAGCAAGCTACTTATCACACAGCCACTCCTACGCCTATGCTTTTGATCAAATATGTATCGTCTTGAGTAGACAGATGAATGCTTCTCAGAACTGAACATAAAATATGTAAATGAATGACAAAAAATTTTAATAGACTCTACTAGATCATGATTTTCCACTATCCTTGAGATCCTGAACCTAGCGTTGGAGATGAAGTGATTCAGTTCAAAGTGAATGCAGTTGGTATAGACATTGGAATTAATTTTGAACTTAAACCTCGTTTTCGCTTTTTCCCTTAATGTATACATTTCTCTGTACTTATATAGATGACAACATCTATGCTTATTAGTATCTAACTGAAGCGGGGGAAAATAAATTTTCTGCGCTATCAAAAGTGATCTAAGCCAACAATGAAAGATGAAAAAGCTGAATTACTTTTTCATTGATGCATATCGATTCAGAGCAATTGTATAAAATTGTCTGTCAGGATATCATTAATGAATTTGTGGACAAAAACAAACAAACAAACAAACAAAAAAAAAACAGCAGCAGCAAAACAACAACAACAAAATGTCACAAATTAAAATTAAAAATCTTATTTTTTGATTATCAATGCGGATTATTAATATATTTAGTTTCAGTTTTAATGTAATAAAAAGCAAAATTTTTTTCTGATATTTTTTAAAATTTGATTTTATCAGTTTTTACGAATCGTTTTGTCTAAGTTACTTGTTCGTCATTAAATTTAGTGTCTTACACTAAAGTAAGTTTATAAACCCACTGAGACCACAGCTTTAGCTATAAAGATATTACAGTTAATCCCAAAATGTGTCTAATGTTTATCCGCAAAGACTGTATGATAATTGTGAATTTGTGAATTTAAGCAATTTTTTGAATAATTATATAATGACTTACTTCTTGTGAATTTAAACTGGTAGATAGGGATAGATTTAGCGTTGTCCTCCATCTATTAGTTGTAGGTTTGAACGTGGTTGGTAATAGGGATCACTTAGGGATCACTTAGGGATCACTTCATCCCAACAGCATCTACAATACAGAAAAAAAGCCGAAAATAATCAAGTATCTAAATCAGATATATTTTCAGAAAGAGATTCTAATAAAGAATATACAGCAGTGGGGGAGGAGAGGGTTCTCCTTGTATTTTTCAAACCCACAAGGGACAGCAAGCCTTTCTAAGAACTGGTAATTACAAGTAAGACTAGGTGTTGTTGAGGAGGTCTAATAAGTTCGGAACATGTCCACAGTTGTCGCCACAGCTGCCAAGTTGAGACTCACTCACAACTGAATGCTGCTATTCGATTGTGAATCAATTTGGATTTCATAATTGCCTCCCTTGTATTCATTGACAAGAATAATCATTATTGCTAATAAATTATTTTCATTACAGGAGATAAATTTAATTGTTTAAACATCTTTTGGCTCACTACATTAATTAACATGACTCCCACTTAACTGTATGGTATTCTTGCAGAAGGTACCCTTAGGACATTTTCCCATGTTACAGCACCTCTCCAATTCCACCCCCAAACAAACAAGCAGCTGTCAATGCCACACTATTGATATGAAACAACGAGGGAACCTCTACGTCATCGTCTAATCTAGAAATAGCAGACACATCTCCTTAAGTTCATACCCATCATTGAATAATGTACGTATGCATGTAAGTAAATACTTTATTCAAAAACAAACCTTACAACTATAACACACCAAAGCCCTTGAAAAGTATAATTTAATAGTACCGCAACCAGACGCCTTTTACATCCAAAACAATTCACACAAAACACACACATACCTCAAACATTTTCCTAACTTTCCTTTGACCATCTACCAAATATCATCAGAACCTCAGACAATAACGAAAACGGCAAAAAACATTTAACAAGCTTTCAAAAAGTACAATTGAACTAGTTTCATTTAGAAACAAAATCAAGGTTTACAGAATTCAGCAACACCACAAACGCCAAACATACGAGACACTATAGTGCGTACAAACAACAACATAATTATAGAAATATCTAAAAACAAATAGTTGAAAGCAACATGAAAAAATGAAAAACAAAAAAAAAAAAAAGACACAGCCAAAATTACACACAAGAAATTGCCAACCTCATAAACATCAGGAACAACGTTGAACAGAATGCACCAAAACTAGACACAGCGGAAACACAATTCAACATCAAACACCTAAACAAGGAAATAGCAAAAATTAATAGATAGGCAAACAAACCTTAGAAAAATAGAAAATTGGCAAACGTTTGTATTGACCATAAACCATAAAACTATCAGTGAAACACTATATAGAGTGATTAGCAGTATCATCATCATCATCATCATCATCATCATCATCATCATCATCAGCAGCAGCAGCAGCAGCAATAATAACGATCAGAGCAGAGTTTTGTTGCAAAAATAACCACAAATAATATACCCACACTGCAATATCAGACAAACGCCTCCACCAAATATTTTGCAGAAATCAGACATCAAAAAGAAATACAAATAAGCTAAGGTTACTAAAACAAATAAAATATACAACTTCTTCTCAGACCCCCAATTTTGACCCCTTCTTTTCATAAAATACCCCAAAAGCATAAGACAGATCTAGAAACTAAAGACCCACTTCAACGCATCTAGATACTCTTTTACTCTTTTACTTGCTTCAGTCATTTGACTGTGGCCATACTGGAGCATCGCCTTTAGTCGAGCAAATCGACCCCAAGACTTATTCTTTGTAAGCCTAGTACTTATTCTATCGGTCTCTTTTGCCGAACCGCTAAGTTACCGGGACGTAAAGACACCGCCATCGGTTGTCAAGCGATGTTGGGTGACAAACATAGATACACAAACATATATACACACACATACATACACACACACACACACACACGCACACACACACCACACACACACACACACACACACACCACACACACACACACACACACATATATATATACGACGGGCTTCTTTCAGTTTCTGTCTACCAAATCCACTCACAAGGCTTTGGTCGGCCCGAGGCTCTAGTAGAAGACATTTGCACAAGGTGCCACGCAGTGGGACTGAACCCGGAACCATGTGGTTTGTAAGCAAGCTACATACCACACAGCCACTCCTACATACAAAACTTAGAGCTGCAGCATCGTTATCATAAAAAACATCGCATCCTCTTCTTAGCTCTCACAGATAAGTAGAAGGAACATAACTGATAGAAGTAGCTGCAACATTAATAGTTTCACTGGCTACAGATAGTGTGCTGGAATGTACTTCGCCAGCAAATCTGGCACTTGGTCAGTTACGACGACAAGAGTTCCAGTTGATCCGATCAAGGGAACAGCTTGCTCGTGAAATTAACGTGCAAGTGGCTGAGTACTCCACAGACATGCGTGCTCTTAATGCAGTTCCCAGGGAGGTTCAGCGTGATACAAAATGAGACAAGGCTGGTTCTTCGAATTCCAGTTACTACTGATTTTAGCCATCTGAGTGAACTGGAACAAAGCATGTAATAAATTGTCTTGCTCAAAGAAACAGCACACCACCAGGATCGAACCCATGACATAACGATCGTGAGCCGAATACCCTTATTCACTAAGCCACGCGCTTTCACCATCAGCAACAGCAAGCTCTGCAAGTCTGCCTTGCCTGACTCTACTGCAGCCATTTTCAGAATCTATGAACATCCAAGAATAGATTAGATTGTCGAAGAGTGCAACATGTCCAGATTGTCACGTTACTTTCCATATGATTCCTGCGCTACATGTTGGATGATGCAGTATTGTCTTCAGTGAAATGGGAACGTGGTTAGATCTGGGGGTTGAGCCACGCTGTCTGTCTGATCCCCTGTGTATTAGAGGACTATAATATTAGAGGGTTGATGTTAGTCGACATAATAACACCAAGAACAAACACAAGAACAAAAATAACAGGAGCAGCAGTTGTAGCAGCAGTATCATCATCATCAGCAGCAGTATCATCATCATCAGCAGCAGCCGTTCAAGAATTTGGATCTGGAGATCTCCATTTCCAGCGACTTCGAGGGCCACCTCCCAGTAGTGTCGGGCGTCAACGAAGAGCCCGCGACT
>NC_043012.1:54351631-54369131 GCF_006345805.1 Octopus sinensis | reverse complement strand
AGATTGTGGCTTAGTGGCTAGAGGTGCTGGTCTCATGATCGTAAGATTGTGGTTTCGATTCTTTGACAGGGCGATCCGTTGTGACCTTAAACCAAACACCTTATCTCATGTTACTCCAAACACGAAGCTGGTCAAGATGAGGAATCCTGCAATGGGCTGCCATTGCATCAATGGAAAGAATATATACGCACACATACATAGTCACACATTTGGTCTTATATAACCAAGAAAGACAAATCTCTGTGAAAAACTCCTCTTTAAATTCTCCACTGTGGCAATATCTTTGTTAGGTGACAAGGTCTTACATGTTGCACCCTATACTTTCGTGTCCTTCTTTCTAAATGATTCGTTTAACTGTTTAGAGGATATTTTCAGATTATAAAGACCGTGGGTATTAGGATTATGTTGTCAGCATATCTTATATACCAATGAAAAATTCTTCAATGACGGCCAATTTTTTGTATGGCTTGTGTTATCTCATGGCCAATCGCAAGAAGCTTTTATTGAAAAAAGTGAATAACAACACGTGACCTTGACACAA
The DNA here is from genome assembly GCF_006345805.1 of Octopus sinensis. Taxonomy (NCBI): domain Eukaryota; kingdom Metazoa; phylum Mollusca; class Cephalopoda; order Octopoda; family Octopodidae; genus Octopus; species Octopus sinensis. The sequence continues at coordinate 54,368,590 of NC_043012.1, read as the reverse complement.
GCCAATGCAGAATTCACATCAGTCCGTCAGCCAACTGAGGTATTCCCGGTATTGTCGTAGAGCGCCATAATACCGGAAATCCTCGAGTATAATCGCATTTTTTCCTCAAAATTTAAAGGTCAAAATCCCTAGTGCGTACTATATACGAGGTTAAAAATGAAAATTATTCCCTAAGCAATGTCTGGCAATGTTTATTCAGACGCATTTTGCAATGTCGGGCGCGAAAATACCTTAAGCTAAGCCTAAAAGCAATGAAGTCATAAAAGGATCATCCATAACTTGCAGTAAGCAACACTTATTAAACGTTATTACTGTTATTTCTTTATTTTCTGCAAACAAAATGCACAAAAAAGCTACACGTTTGCATTATGTTATATACAATAATAATAAAGGACGTTAGCGCATACATTTTTACAAACCAAGGACGTTATATAGACCTCTTTGACTCAAGTTAGAGAAGGGGTGCGTATTATACACAAGGTTTAGGTTTTTCAGAGGTACAGCCCCCTAAAAATCCCCTGCGTATTATACTCAAGGGCGGACTTTACTCGAGGATTTACGGTAGTACGTGCAATCTTGGGATCCTTAATACTGCTGCCATCAACTGCTAAAGAGCCTTCCTCTAGCTTTTGTTAAAGCAGTTTTAACATTAACTAGCAGTATCGCCCGGCGTTGCTCGGGTTTGTAAAAATGTTGCATTATGTAGCTTGTTAATTCTCTTTAAGTGAACATTTTTCTGGTTGAAATACACCGAAAAATGGCGACACAGCAGTCAAAACATCGTAAAAAATAGGGATTTTCATAGAAAAAAAGCACCTTTTTGATGTAAATAATTTTTGGTCTTAACACGGTCCGATTTGAATTTTATCTTCTACGGAATGAAGAGCAAGCCTTCTATCATACTCCCAATTTTGGTCAACTTGCACCGCAGGGTCTGGGAGGAGATAGTGTTAGTTGAAGGCTACCAAACTTACCACACACAGACAACTTCAGCTTTATATATATAGATGACAACAAAGTATAAAGGCACGAGGTTTACACACACACACACACACACACATACACACACACGCGTACGCATATGTAAGTGCATATTAGTGTACAAACAAGCATATTTCATTAGTACATTGTTTACTCCATGTTCTTTCAGACGTGAATAAGGTAACAACAATTAACTCGTACAAAGTATATTAGATTACGTTAGATTTGAAACGCAACGTTGAAATGAAAACAGTTTAACGACCGCACGGTTCATAATAGATCGTTGTAAAATATAAAATTACTGAAAGCTATTTCGTTACTGTCGCTTGGCACCTTAATAATAATAGCAACAACAATAATATTAATAAATGACGACGACGACGACGATGGCGACAACAATGATGATGATGATGATGATAACAATAACTAGAAAGCTTTATGAAATATCAACAGAAAATGGATTAATTTGGTATATGTTTAGCTGCACATATACGGTAATGAAGGCTTATCTATCGGATATTGCTGTCAAAGACTATTAAGAAAACAAAACAAAAAGAAAAGAGACGAAGCATTCGCCCCATGAGACAATATAGAAATATAAAGATCTGGAAATAGAGATAACCAGAATATGGGGATTAAAAGCATAAACAATCCCTAAAATAATAGGTGTTTTGGGATTGATTAAACTATATGCACACACAAAGTCACAACTTCTCTTACAACATACAGAAAATAGCTTTGGCATTATTAAGCATTGCACATGAATTGCGTAGGATATTATTAATGCAATAGAAATCATGAAACCAAACAAGACCTAGTCAAAAACATCATGTGTACCTAAGGATTACAGAACTGCACTCAGTAGTACAGTGAATGCACGCAATACAAGTAAAATTATTGAAGGCAACGCCATGGTGAAAGCCTTGTACTGTGTCTTGGGAATGATTAAAACGTATAAAAACAAAACATTGAACGTATCAAGGGCCTTCGGAACTGTACTCGATTGTTTAGTGAAAACATGCAATGATGATGATGATGATGATGATGATAATAATAATAATAATAGTTATAATAATAATAATAATAATAATAATAATAATATAATAATAATAATAATAATAATAATTTATGCCCTGATGCTGTACCAGGTAGTGGCTCTCGTGGCTTCTGATCTTAACTGATTGGAAGTGTTATCATGTACATTGTTTTGTCTTGGTATAAAAGATGGGCTACAGCAAATATTCTGCTCAATACCACAGATTTGCTTGTCAGTTGTTTGACCTTAACCAGTTGAGCACGTCCCTTAGTGGCTGACGATATGTGCATCTCTGAGCACGAGCAGAAGTAGTGGGGAAGCATCATAGCCATGTGTTGAGAGGGATTCTTTGGGGTTTGAATAATTGACCTCCGGAAACATGGGTGTTTCGTTCAACATCCTTAAACAACCCTTATTCAGGGACCGTTTGAGTGGGATGGGTTACTCGACCAGAAGAAAATTCTAACTGAGCTTCACCTGCAAGGTCATGTGCTGTTTATCTTGATATGAGATCACCATGTCGCGCACATATGGTTGTGATGCATGTGCCTAGTGTACCCTTATCAGACGGGTAGTCATGATGGGTATACTGGGCTTCGTATATTTTACCCCAGTGTCACTTTGATGGCATGCTCTGCTCTCTCACTCAATAATAATAATAATGATAAGAATAATAATGATAATGATAATGATAATAATAATAATAATAATAATAATAATATATAATAATAATATAATAATAATAATAATATAATAATAATAATAATAATAATTTATGCCCTGATGCTGTACCAGGTAGTGGCTCTCGTGGCTTCTGATCTTAACTGATTGGAAGTGTTATCATGTACATTGTTTTGTCTTGGTATAAAAGATGGGCTACAGCAAATATTCTGCTCAATACCACAGATTTGCTTGTCAGTTGTTTGACCTTAACCAGTTGAGCACGTCCCTTAGTGGCTGACGATATGTGCATCTCTGAGCACGAGCAGAAGTAGTGGGGAAGCATCATAGCCATGTGTTGAGAGGGATTCTTTGGGGTTTGAATAATTGACCTCCGGAAACATGGGTGTTTCGTTCAACATCCTTAAACAACCCTTATTCAGGGACCGTTTGAGTGGGATGGGTTACTCGACCAGAAGAAAATTCTAACTGAGCTTCACCTGCAAGGTCATGTGCTGTTTATCTTGATATGAGATCACCATGTCGCGCACATATGGTTGTGATGCATGTGCCTAGTGTACCCTTATCAGACGGGTAGTCATGATGGGTATACTGGGCTTCGTATATTTTACCCCAGTGTCACTTTGATGGCATGCTCTGCTCTCTCACTCAATAATAATAATAATGATAAGAATAATAATGATAATGATAATGATAATAATAATAATAATAATAATAATAATAATAATAATAATAATAATAATAATCTGCTAATGGAAATTGAAAAAATGTGGCATCTCAAGGCGACTACAGTACCAGAGATTGTAGGATCTCTAGGAATGATAAAAAAAGGCACTGAAACCTATTTGAAAATGATTCCAGGCTTACCATCCTTACAGGAAGTGCAAAAAATCGTATTAACTGGAACGGCTCATGTACTGAGAAGAGCACTATCGCCGTGAAAATAACATCCATCCATGAATTTATTTATTTATTAATTTTTAAATAGATATATGTTATCTGTGAAATTGCGCGTGTAATCTGGGAATGCATACAATGCCCTTCTCTGCCCGAGGTGTATGGAAAACACTCGGCGAGAAACGGAAGAAAATTTGAAGAAAGAAGGAAAAAACATAATAATAATAATAATAATAATAATGGTAATGTGTTTGTCACCAAAACAGGTTGAATGTCTTGTCAGCTGTGCCAAATCGTCAACATTCAAACAGCCGCATCCGATCGTCTTACTCCGTTGGAAAGTATTTTATAGAGGCAGTAGATTAATAAATTAAACAGAGTTAATTGCATAAGTCAAGGTAACAGGAATCAGCACTATAGCTCTTCTAGTAATATGTTATATTATTTTCATCTGTACGCTAAAGATACTAACAAGACTTGACAGAGAAGCAAGAGAAATAATTACTGTTTATCAGAATTCTCTACTCGTTATCTAACAGAGAAAGATTAAAATTTTCACGAGTATAGACAGGCAGGGGCCTTATGCAATTGGAAAATTACGAAATATCTTCTGTAGAACTACAAAAAAAAATCCAGTAACGTGAAATAGTAAATTAAGTTGTGTAGGCGCATGGCTTAGTGGTTAGGGTGTTGCGGTTTCGATTTCTGGACTGGGTGATGCGTTGTTCTTGAGCAAAACGCTTTATTTCACTGTGCTCCAGGCCACTCAACTGGTAAAAGTGAGTAAGCCTGCTCATGAGGAGCGGCGTTTTGTCCAGGGAGGAATATATAAGCCTCAGAAAAACCGAGAAATCGGCCCTATGTTCCTTACGGAGTAATGTGGGCAAAAAATAAAAGGAAAACAAAAAGTTACAAAATATGCACAAAATAAGCAAAAAGAAAAACCTGTTTCCTGCTTTCAAGGAAGCCAGCAAATACACAATAGAGAGGCTGGTATGCTTAATAGTTTTGCGAATAAAAGGACGACAACAATAGCAATTCTTTTCTACTCTAGGCACAAGGCCCGAAACTTTTGGGAAGGGGGCCAATCGATTAGATCGACCCAATATGCAACTGGTACTTAATTTATCGACGCCGAAAGGATGAAAGGCAAAGTCGACCTCAGCAGAATTTGAACTCAGTACATAAAGACAGGCGAAATACTGCTAAGCATTTCGCCCGGCGTGCTAACGTTTCTTATTTCTTTACTGCCCACAAGGGGCTACACACAGAGGGGGACAAACGGATTAAGTCGATTATATCGACCCCCCGTGCGTAACTGGTACTTAATTTATCGACCCCGGAAGGATGAAAGGCGAAGTCGACCTCGGCGGAATTTGAACTCAGAACAAAACGGCAGACGAAATACCTATTTCTTTACTACCCACAAGGGGCTAAACACAGAGAGAACGAACAAGGACAGACAAACGGATTAAGTCGATCATATCGACCCCAGTGCGTAACTGGTACTTATTTAATCGACCCCGAAAAGATGAAAGGGAAAGTCGACCTCGGCGGAATTTGAACTCAGAACGTAGCGGCAGACGAAATACGGCTACGCATTTCGCCCGGCGTGCTAACGACTCTGCCAGTTCGCCGCCTTCGTAGAACTCATAATTGGAGCTGAAGGATTCTTGCTTGCAGCACAGAACCAGAGTCTTCCAACAGAAACCACCAATAACATGTAATGAAGCAGCGTACATTAACCCCAGTTGGCCAGGCTCGGCAAGAAAGAGTGCATATTTACAAGAATGGCATCGTTTTCGAACATGTTGGTGAAACAATTCTTCATTATAAATTATCAATTTTCAACTCTTATCTTTCAATGACTTATGTGGTCTTTCAACAAAAGAAACAATAGCCCTCCTGTTAAAAATTCCTTTAAATATGCCAGATGAAATATTATCGTCCAAACCAATATTATTATAATAAATACCAATCATGGTAACGCACCAACATGTGTTAAATGAAATTCCTTCATAAATCATGTCATTTGTAAGGTCTCATTTGTTTCTTATTCCATGGTGGTTTTTAGCGCTGCTAAACATTGACTTGGCGATATGCCCTTCTTTGTCGGTCTATTTCTGCGAAAATGATAATTCGCCAGTTCCGAAATACGATTTAACTCGGTTGATCACAATTTTTGTCAATTCTAACGTATTTATATTTTCTACTATGACATGTCGACTTTTGACAGCTTTAGCATTAATGCCCATATCATTTTGATAAAACATCTTTATCAATGACATTTCGAAGAATACATTCTATTGCACTCTGAAATAGTGTTTGGTTATTTTAATTCCATATGAAAGACATATATTTTAAAACAGTAACAACAACAAAATATTGGTGTATTTATCGTATTAACTTCTTATGCTTCAGAACATCATTTCTATCTGATATATTCCTTTTAAATCCAATTTAGCAAAATAATTCACACCAGAAAGCAAATAACATATCGATTCAGTATTTGGAATTGGATAAAAATCTAAACGAATTCTTTCATGTGCATCTACATTAGAATTTTCACATTTTCGGAGATTTCCATCTAGCTTTGGCACAACCACTAACAGAGAGACCCATTTACTCCCCCCGGGAAGAACTTCGTTTCAAAGGCCTTCATTACTTTATTTGTATTTTATTTTAGCAGCTTCTTTGTGACTAATAGTTTAAAGTGTATTGGTAATAGTATCACCTCCAAATAGCATGACCTGCTATTTCCTTTCAGGAGAATGTTAGCCTTAAAACCTCTCAATGTCCCAATTGCCCTGAATCTTATACCTCATGCATTTATGTTGAACTATGAACATTCGACACGTTTAAACCAGGCAAACCAACATTTTTTTTTTACATTCAGTAACAATGACATTCACCAATTCTATGCTTTTATCATTTTCCATTAATGCATCAAACTTCCCCCAAATTCCAAAGAGTGATCCATAAAACAGTTTCGCTTTGATGTTACACTTTCTTAGTTTTGGTTTGTTCAAATCAATCCCAAACTTCCGTTATAGTTATTTTCATTGTCAATATCATCTCGCCTCTTAATGTTAACATTGCCGAGTTTTACTTTGATCCTTGCGGTATGTTTTAAGCAAATTTCATAAATACTTGCAGAATCTTCATTATTATTTCCCCCCTCCCCGTTTCCCAAGGCGGTGAACTGGCAGAATCATTAGTCCGTCGGACGAAGTGTCACTCGGCATTTCTTTCGGGTCGTTACGTTCTGAGTTCACATTCCATCAACGTCAACTTTGCTTTTCATCCTTTCGAAGGTCGATAAAATAAGTACCAGTTGAATTCTGGAGTCGATGTAATCGACTTACCCACCCACCAAAAAAACATTGCTGGCCATGTACGAAAATGACAAAGAATATCTTTCAATTTCTTTTTGTAGATTTACATGCTTCCTGAAAGTAACTCGTTAATTTTCACATTAAAACACATTTTACCAGATACTCTTTTACTCTTTTACTTGTTTCAGTCGTTTGACTGTGGCCATGCTGGAGCACCACCTTTAGTCGAGCAAATCGACCCCAGAACTTTTTTGTAAACCTAGTACTTATTCTATTGGTGTCTTTTGCCGAACCGCTAAGTTACGGGGACGTAAACACACCAGCATCGGTTGTAAAGCGATGTTGGGAGGACAAACACAGACACACAAACATATACACAGACATACATACATACATCCAAATATATATATATATATATAATATATATATATATATATATATATACATATATACGACGGGCTTCTTTCAGTTTCCGTCTACCAAATCCCCTCACAAGGCTTTGGTCGGCTCGAAGCTATAGTAGAAGACACTTGCCCAAGGTGCCAACCATGTGGTTGGTAAGCAAGCTACTTACCACACAGCCACTCCTAATTTCGACGGGGCTATCTTATATCCACAAAACGACATTCAGAACCCTATTTATAGCCTTGTCTAACAACGCATTCCACAAGGACATCACCAAGATCATTATTATTTTTGTTTTTTTTTGTTTATCCTCAGTTATCAATAAATTAAAAATCGTTCCAATCTTTTGAATGACCTCAATGAATGCATTAAACTTCGGATACCACCCGACTGAGGATACTCTTAATATTTTTATTAAGACGACTGCAACACACCGGCTATAAACCTCGTTTGAATTATCTCGTTTTCTGCACTCTGCCCTTGTGTTTCAATCTATTCTTTTTCTTAAATTCACAAAAACGAGCCGACTTACACAATTTATGAGAACAATTGATTGAATCGATTCCGTTAGATTTTGATGCTGTGATTAGAATCTGACCCTTTCATCAATTATCAATTTCTTTCAGAGACGAACCAATGACATTATCGCAAATCTCGAATTGCTAAAATGAATTTCCTCCTGTTACAAAGGTTTCTCCATTACGCAAACTTTTCATTGATAAAAACAAATCTGTTTAGCGTCCAGAAGCTTTCTCCGTTCGTGTATCAGCAAAAACATCGCAACTTGTGTCATATCTGGATTGAAGTTCATTATTATTGATTGGCAATACCATTATCATATTGAATAGTGTTCATCCATGCAAGACTGCAGTCGCACGCGTTCATTTTACGTTGGTAAACTTTGTTCAACAGAATTAGTTAACCTGACATTGAAATGGCAGCTATCGTAACAAGTCATAAATAGCATGTAAGAAGTACGTGCGATGTCACTGATATTAGCATAACAATGACGATATGCAGGTAATACATAACCCAAGCCTCAGGACTTATTATTTTATTTATGCGCCCTTTTCAAGCCTAGCCAGGCTCATGGGCCCGGTTTCCCGATTTCTGTAGCGTATGTGTTCCCCCCAGCTGGATGGGACGCCAGTCCATCGCAGCGTTACTCAAGGAACAGGAAGAAAGAGTGAGAGAAAGGCATGGGAGTGGAGGTTGAGATACGCTTCGCAAATACGTGGTTTTGGTTTCAGTCCCAATGCGCTGCACCTTAGCACTTAATATAGCCCAGGCCGACCCATGCCATGTGACAGAATTTGGGAGACGGAAATTGTACGAAAGTCCATCATGTATGTATATGTGTGTATGTATGCGTGTGTGCGTGCCTGTACGTATGTGTGTGTGTGTGTGTGCGTGTGCATTTGAGAGACAAAGACACAAAGAGAAAGTATATATTGATGTTGCTATTGTTGTCGTTGGTCTTGTTGTTCTTGTTGCTCTTGTTGACATTAGAAACTATGTATTTTCTGAGTGTGTGTGTATGCGCGTGTATATGTGAGTGTGTGTGTGTTTGTTTCTCGCCGCTTGGGAACCGGTGTTAGTTTGTTTACGCTGCGTATTCTGGCGGTTCAGTAAAAAGAGATCGTTAGAATAAGTACTATAGTTTCAAAAAAAGCAAAAAAAAAAAAAATGGGAAAGAAAAGAAATTGAGATCCATTTGATAGACTAAAGTCTCGGATCTTTTCTATTTTGAACGGCAGTTTTTTCTAGCGGTGTCATATGAAATTTTCACCCATAATTATGACCCTAGTATCGATCTATTGCATTTCAATCTGTTTTAGGGTTAGGGTTAGTTAGGGTTAGGGGTGGGGGGAAAGGGTATCTTTTTTTCTTCTGAAATGTAAATAAACACAATCTGTTTCTTAAACGAGGGACATATTCATACGGCACAGAATGTTTTCACCTCAATAGATGTCATTGATTGGTTGAAATTGCAGAAATTGAAGGAAAAAACAACAACAAATATCTTACAAACTATAGAATTTTCTCAATAAAGCCAAGAGAAAAAGATGTTTTATAAACGCATTCTACCAGTATACGAAGTTTAAAAGTGTTTAGTTACGTGGAAATTATTTTAAAAAACTGCCGTTCAAACCGAAAAGATTCAAAATCTCTAACACAGTACTACAGCATGGCCACAGTCCAATAGCTGAAACCAGCAGAAGAGTAAAAATACATGACAATATAGTTAGTTTTTAAGGTGGCGAGCTGGCAGAAACGTTAGCACGCCGGGCGAAATTCTTAGTGGTATTTCGTCTGCCGTTATGTTCTGAGTTCAAATTCCGCCGAGGTCGACTTTGCCATTCATCCTTTCGGGGTCGATAAAATTAAGTACCAGTGACGCACTGGGGTCGATGTAATCGACTTAATCCATTTGTCTGTCCTTGTTTGTCCCCTCTGTATTTAGCCCCTTGTGGGTAGTAAAGAAATAGGTATTTGTCTGTTGTTACGTTCTGAGTTCAACTTTCGCCGAGGTCGACTTTACCTTTCATCCTTTCGGGGTCGATAAAATAAGTACCAGTTACGCACTGGGGTCGATGCAATCGTCTTAATCCTTTTGTTTGTTCCCTCTGTGTGTAGCCCCTTGTGGGCAATAAAGAAATAAATAGTTTTTAATGTCAACAAGAACAACAAGAACATCAACAGTATATACTTTCTCTTTGTATCTTTATCTCTCAAACACACACACACAACACACACACACACATACACGCGCGCACGCACGTACACACACACATCCTTCTACAAAGATACCGAAATTTAAAAACAATAAATAAAAGAATTGTATCCAAACCTGAGAGATAAAGAGACTGATTGTTAGGGACCTAGAAACTGAGAAAGAGATAGATAGATAGATAGATGGAGATAGATAGATGGAGATAGATAGATAGAGAGATAGAGGTAGAAGAGAGACGAAATTCACACGACTGCTCCAATCACGAAAATATCTTATCTCTTGTAAGACATTTAAACGTATTGATGACAGAGCAGAACAATTATGACATCGTTCTAAGAGCAGATAACTCTGATGTACACACAAACACACACACAAACACATTTGCATACAGACACACACACACACGCACACACACACACACACGCAAATACATTTGCATACACGCATACATATACACACCCGCATAGATTTACGTACACTCATATACACACATTTTCATACATAGGACTTAAAGCTTAACGAGGTGAATGAGGGGAAACTCTACTTGGTCATCAATAGATCTGTTAGAAATAGCAGCCAACTTTTCCTCGAATCGCTCTGTATGGTCTTTGAAAAGGATGTGGTCTTGGGCTTCTTGAATATCGGGAAAAGATTGGATGGTGACAAGCAGTAACCAAACCGTAAGAGAGGGAGAGAGAGAGAGAGAGAGGGAAAGAGAATGAGAGAGAGAGAGAGAAGAGGGAGAGAGAAAGAGAAGAGAGAGAGAGAGAAAGTGAATAGGGAGAGAGAAAGAGAAGAGGGAAAGAGAATGAGAGAGAGAAAGAGAGAGAGAGAGAAAGAGAAGAGGGAGAGGGAAAGAGAGAGATGGGGAGGCAAGAGAGAAAGAGAGAGATGGAGAGAGAGTAAGATGGAGACGGAGCGGGAGAGATAAAAGCAGAGAGAGAGAGAGAGAGCGGGAGAGAGAGAGAAAGAGAAGAGGGAAAGAGAGAGAGGTGGAGAGAGAGATGGAGAGAGAGTAATATGGAGACAGAGCGGGAGAGATAAAAGCAGAGAGAGAGAGAGAGAAAGAGAGAGAGGGGGAGAGGGAGACCTACGTGGTCGCTAGACTTGTTAGAAATGGCACCCAAATCTCTCTCAAACTAAACTCTACCGTCTTAGAAAAGGATGTGTTCCTTAATGTGGTCTCATTTTGAGCTCTCCTGTGGTTAAACAGCAATAACAACAATAACAACAAGAAAGACAATATCCAGAACTACACCAGCTTTAATCTGATTAAGGGTATCTTCATGAAATACGAATATGAAAGGGGTGGAGGAGCCTCTATGTGATTGCTTGACCTGCTGGAAGTATGAACCAAATTTCCCTCACACCACACTTTTGCAATCTTAAAAATGCGAATAGCACATTTGATAGTGTACTCCAAGATACTATTAAAAAAGTGGAGGCGCAATGGCCCAGTGGTTAGGGCAGCGGACTCGCGGTCATAGGATCGCGGTTTCGATTCCCAGACCGGGCGTTGTGAGTGTTTATTGAGCGAAAACGCCTAAAAGCTCCACAAGGCTCCGGCAGGGGATGGTGGTGATCCCTGCTGTACTCTTTCACCACAACTTTCTCTCACTCTTACTTCCTGTTTCTGTTGTACCTGTATTTCAAAGGGCCGGCTTTGTCACTCTCTGTGTCACGCTGAATATATCCCCGAGAACTACGTTAAGGGTACACGTGTCTGTAGAGTGCTCAGTCACTTACACGTTAATTTCACGAGCAGGCTGTTCCGTTGATTCGGTTCAACTGGAACCCTCGTCGTCGTAACCGACGGAGTGCTTCCATCTACTCTTAAAAAAAGACGAGATAATTACGTTTGGAATTCTTTGGTCATATGTCTGGTAAACCAGGATTGACCTGGGGCGTGCCGAAGAAGAAGAAGTAGAAGAAGAAGAAGATGAAGGAGGGTAGAAGGAAAAAATGAGAAAGAAGAGGAGAAAGGGATGAGAGGAAGGGCAGGAGGGGAGAGAAGAAGAAGGAGAGGAGGAGGAGGAGAGAAAAAGGCGAAGGAGAGAAGAAGAAAGAGGAGAAAAGAAGGAGGAGTAGAGAAAAAGGAGACAAAGGAGCTGAGAAGGCGGAGGAGATGACGAAGAGAGAGGGGAGAGCAGAAGAAAGAGAAGATGAAGAAGAAAGAGGAGGAGGAGAGGAGAAGAAGAGCAACAACAACAACAACTACAAAAATAACAGCGACAAGGAGTTTAATGACAATGATGATGAGGACAACGACAGTGAAAATTCTCTGAGAAATGTTAGGATTATCTATAGAATATTTCAATGGTTTCCATGTGCCGAAAGAGATTTTTATCTTTTTTTCTTAAATGAATGAGTTTCAATAAGATAATGGTGTGCTGATGTTATCTCCATTGAAACCACGTTTAGAAAGATGGCTTTAGCACGGTCTTTACACTCTAACTATGGCTACCACGGTCATACCAGAGCAGCGCCATCTTAAGGCGAGAAACGTAACATTCAAATACAATCAGACGATATCTTAGAATCTGTTATCAATGAGAAAGGAATGGGTTTCACAGATTGAATGACATATTACTTACTGCCCTCTTTACTTGACATTTCACGAAAGACTGTTTGCCATTGATTAAAAGCAATTATTTGCAATTGTTCTGCCAGCGAAATCGTAATTGTACTTAATGATAAATCTTTGCAATCACGATAGAAATATCTAGAATATTTCTTTAAGGTTACATTACTTTGTCCAAGCAATGAGGGAGCTTATACGTGTATGCTAGAGCGGTTAGAAATAGCAATCAAACTTTCCATCAAATCACCTTATTCTACCGTCTTAAAAGAAGGAAAAAAATGGCACTTTCAATAATTTGGTCCCAGACACGATAAGTATCGATATACAGGCGTGGCTGTGTGGTAAGAAGTTTGGTTCCCAACCACATGGTTTCAGGATCAGTTCCACTGCGTGGCACCTTGGGCAAGTGTCTTCTACTATAGCCCCGGGTCGACCAAAGACTTATGAGTGGATTTGCTAGACGGAAACTGAAAGAAGACCTTCTTGTAATAGATATGTGTGTGTGTGTGAGTGTGTGTAAGTGTGTGTGTGTGTGTGTGTGCGTTTGCATTTGCGTCTGGCAAACGGTGATGTTCTGTTTACGTCCCTGCATAAAAGACTGATAGAATAAGTTTCTTATTTCTTTACTGCCCACAGAGAGGACAAACAAGGACAGACAAACGGAATAAGTCGATTATATCGACCCTAGTTCGTAACTGGTACTTAATTTATCGACCCCGAAAGGATGAAAGGCAAAGTCGACCGCGGCGGAATTTGAACTCAGAACGTAGCGGCAGACGAAATACCTATTTCTTTATTACCCACAAGGGGCTAAACACAGAGAGGACAAACAAGGACAGACAAACGGATTAAGTCGATTATATCGACCCCAGTGCGTAACTGGTACTTAGTTAATCGACCCCGAAAGGATGAAAGGCAAAGTCGACCTCGGCGGAATTTGAACTCAGAACGTAGCGGCAGACGAAATACCGCTAAGAATTTCACCCTGCGTGCTAACGTTTCTGCCAGCTCGAATAAGTCGAATAAGTTTCCGACGTAAGAAAAGTCCTGGGGTCGATTTGTTCGATTGCAACCGTTGAAGGCGGTGCTCCAGCATGACCATAGTCCAATGATTGACAGTAGTAAAAGATAAAAGATCAAGTCTGCTTGAAAATACACCGGATGGCCCTGTGCTAGAATCGTCGGACAGTCACGCACATTATCTCATAATAATCCTTATTTTTTATCTCTTTACGCTCTGAGTTCAAATCTTGCCAACGTCAACTTTGCCTATAATCCTTTCGGTGTCGATAGAATAAAGTATCAGCCAAATATTGAAGTCGATTTGACAAATAATTCCCGTTCCAGTTCCTCTACTCAAGGTCTGTCAACTTAATTATCATTAATAGCGACTGACAACAGTATTGTTTTCCAGTTCAAATCCCATGTGGAACGTTTTTTGCCGTTTGTTCCCCAGGGATGAATAAAATATAACGTTTGAAGTCCAATCAATCAAATATACTATTTTCTACAGCATATGCTGGATTTATAAGAAAAGCAAAAAGCAAAAAAAAAAAAAAATACAATAAAAAGATATTTATAAACAGAAATAAATATGTCAGCCACTGTATATTTTCTATTGGTTGTAACTATACGGATGCACAGAAGTGACACAAAAATGTAATTTCCATTTTGTTAAACAGATGGGAGACAAGTCTTAAATCAACGAGCAAACGATGGAGCATCTATGAGATTAGGAGACATGCTAGAAATAGCAGCAAGACATCTTTGTAAGTAATACCCAATTATCTGGAAAAGAAGAACCTGTTAAGTAATGTAGTCCAAGATATCTGTTTGAAAATAAGCGGGACTGACACCGTTGCAATGTATTTACTTTTACAATTTAGTCACTGAAGGAAGGGCCACACCCACGACCCTTTGTCTTCTTCCGTGTCACTAAGGATGGAGGAAAGAAAGGAGAAAGTCGTCTTCAAACCGCAGACCTGATCAGAAGATTTGTCGTAGAGAAGACCCCACTAAAGGCACCCTCAAGGACCATGTGAAGGTGTTAAACCAGACGACAGATTAATTCCACGGCCCAGAAGTCCAAAATGCAAAGGGTCGAAACAAACACAGCAAGATAGGTTATCTAACACTCTAAGAATCCACCTAATTAAACGCTTTGGGATGGTGATTTATTGTAGTGAGTCTGAAAGGGAATAAAGTAAATATGATCTTGGTAGGATTTGAACTCAGAACGCAGAGATCCAAAACAAACACCTCAAGATATTTTGTCCTTCGCTCTAACGATTTTCCTCAATCGATCTTATTGCATTTACACACCTTGTTGTTTCTGCATTTTTAAACAACCCCGAAGGGAGATTTTGTCTACTAATTGCTTGGATGATTTCAGTTAATCGATGTATTTCAACTCACTATATGTAACACATCCTGACTATGACTTCCAACTGCATCCGGCACACAGATCCTGTTTCGGGAATTCCAGCGTTTCGAGGAATTTGGAACAACCTCTTTGCCACCATTGTTCCCTGGTCTGCTCTGACCAGAGTAGTAACAACAGTTAGGTTCCTTGCTATGGATTGAATAGCATGTAATCACCCGAGCTGGACTACTTTGAAATCTATATATTAGCGACAGAGGCAGTATTGATACCTAGATAATATTTATCCCCATTTAAACGTGGGTGTTCTGTTGGAACAAACTATACTGAGGTAGATACCATGCGAGAAACTCTCGTTGTTTTTTTGTGCAAAATGCATTCTTGTTATATAAATTTCTTCTTTCTCCAGCGCCGAGATCACGTGATCCTCCAAACCACGTGATTTCGACCTTCCTTGGTCTTGTCAATGATGGCCGCTCAATATAAACTAGAGTACATTTTGCGATATAAACACGAGTACATTTTGCATCAAAAGCTAATATGAGAGTTTCTATTATGTTATCTGCCGCAGTATAGTTTGTTCAAACAGAACATCCACGTTTAAGAAGGGACAAATATTACCCCTGTGTTGAAATCATGAGATACATTACGGTGATGTGAACTATTTCGGCAGATAAACTTATTAAGTCAATGACGAGTATCACTAGATGTTGAATGCGTGACAGACAACAAACTGTCAATGGCCAGAATCAATCACTTCAGTTAATGAACTGCTTTCATAGATACCTGTGTCGTGTGTGCAGATAAAAAATTTCTGCTAACGAAAGACCAGTGTGACTAAAACCCACGCCAGACATTCATGCTTGATCGGGATGTCTGGCAGAGAAAGGGAAGAGGAGAAGAGGATGTCTTGCGTGGAATTGTCTGGGCAAGTTGCGGACAAACAACGACAGTAATTTTATTCAGCTGAATCACAGTTTCGCACCTATGTAGGTGAACTTATTCAAATTATTCACGGCGGCACAATCCTTCGAGAAGAACCTCATATACTTTGTGACCTCAATATTTGCTCTTTTAGGCCATGAAAAATAAAAAACAATAACAAAAACAAAAACAAAAGAAAATAGCTGCAAACCCCCACCCCCAACCCTCCTCCCTGCCAAACAAACAAACAAGCAATTATATACAAGAGGTACTGCAATTGACATCGGAAATTACTGATTAGAGAAATAATTAATATATGCTACATATATAAACTATTACATTTGGAAAAGATTAAACATGTTATATCAGAAATTAAGAGAATATAGGACTGAAATTTTATTTTAGGTTATCGTTTATCTTGCTTCAGTAATTAGACTGCGGCCATGCTGGGGTATCGTATTGAAGAAGTTTTGTCGAACGAATCCACCCCAGTATTTATATTTTAAAAACCTGGTGCTCATTCTATCGGGCTCCTTTTGCCGAACTGCTACGTTACGGGGAAGCAAACACAGCAAGGGGACAAACACAGACACAAACACTCACAGTTATATGAATATATACA
Organism: Octopus sinensis; assembly: GCF_006345805.1. NCBI lineage: Eukaryota > Metazoa > Mollusca > Cephalopoda > Octopoda > Octopodidae > Octopus > Octopus sinensis. Next base: position 54,352,014 of record NC_043012.1, on the reverse strand, counting down.
ACAGGCATCTTTCAGTTTCCGTTTATCGTATCCACTCAGAAGACTTCGGTCAGCCCGGGGCTATAGTTGAAAAGACTTGCCCAAGGTGCCGCGCTGTGAGACTGAACCCGGATCCATGTGGTTGGGAAGCAAACTTACTACACAGTCACGGATATACATTTGTTTGTATAGTTATTCTATTTTTGGTACATATTAATGAAGTTCTATCATTGCAGCCATCTAAATTAATTGGAAGTAACAACTTTGAGAGAAGCAACGTTCTTGGACAAGCCGAAGACTATCAGCATGTTTTTTTTCTTAATGAAATTTATTGCAATTTATTCAAAATATAAAGAATTTGTATGATTATACTTATTTTAGGAATTAATAACCTCAGGCAAGGA